>NC_049990.1:9439538-9548794 GCF_000003815.2 Branchiostoma floridae
CGACAAATATACCACAATATGGGCCCCCAGTGTGTGCTTTTTGACGGCAGGTTGTGCCACTTGTGCACGTTACGAGATTGACGAAGGGAGGTCAATATTCAATGAGGAAATACTGACTTCGATATTTGCAAATATGTAAATCTATAGGAAGAGGAGATATTTGATCCAAGTAAATCACTCTAATGAATAAATAAGAATGAATTTCTTTGCATATCATATTTGTGACACATGCGGCAAATTATGTACAAATGAGCAGTTTAAGTCATATATTATGCAAATTAGATACAGTCAAACCTGTCAGTGCAACCACCTGGCGCAGGCACCTGCTGTCAGAGGACACATTGAAACAGTCCCGTCCATTTTACATACTCAAAACCCCCTCTCGAGCAACCAACTGTCTTACCCAGTCAGCAACCACTTTTTTGCAGTCCTAGAGGGGCATTCACTCTTCACTCAACAACCAAAATTGTGTTTCTCTTGTCTAGTATTCTTTCTTCTCCTTTTATCCAAGATTACCATTGTATGCATCAATCATCAGACCATGCAAACAACCTGTCGTCAAGAAGCATTTTTGTTCAGTCTATTGATTGGTTGCTTTGGGCATGTTTGACTGTAACTTCTATACTTGTAATACCTCTTGTTCATATGTTCATTGCACTGTTTCCTGCACAAAAATAGCATGGCTACCTTGAATTTTTCTACTCTCTGGCCTTACTTACGTCTATATATTGGTAGGAATCAGATATGAGTCCAACACAAGATAGAGTGTCTCTGCAATATATATTGAAATCAACATATGCAACAACAAGCTATTACATTGCTGGTGAATACTCCATTGTCACTACACAGAGTTTACAAGACGAGATACAACAGGTTTATTACATCACAAGTCAATGCATCTTTGATTATGCCATACCTTATATCATTCCTACATATGTATCACTTTGGTTACGGCCTTAGACTGAAAAAATCGCTAGACTATACAGATAAAAGAACATCAATACTTCATTTTCCATCAGTGTTGCCCCTACCGATCTAAATAGTCAATATTCAAGTCTATATAAATAAGTCTATATTACAGATACAGCAGTTATTCAATACACAAACCTAGAACAGATACATTCATTCTCTGTCATATTTTCTGTTACAAACGTTGTACACCACTATAGATGGATAACGCAATGACAATAATAGTAACAATCTTTTTCTGTATAATACATCATAAACTATTGCTAACAACGAAATCAACATATTCATGCTCAATAAATCAAGTGAATACATATATAAGTAAATCTTAAACATCGAACATAAACTGACAATGGTCTTCTGTGAACTACTTAATATCACTAAACTACATACTGTAATCAATAACCAAAAACTGACAGAAGCATTGCACATGCGCATGGGTGGAGCTGAGTTGGAGTCCGTTGGAGAGTATTCATCTGTTCATTTATTACACAGCCTGTGAAGCATACTTTTATATTTGGAGGCAATTTTCAAAATTTCAAACCAATAATGAGATAAGGCAAATTTACTCACTGTCAGCCTTCAAAGCCATAGACAACAGTTTCGAGGGATTGAAATGAATGTCATGAACGTAGTGTCCATCGTGTTGTGACTTGTGTGTGACACACATTGTCTTGATAGGTCGGTTGGCAGACAGTCTCAATATATTGTTCCAGTTTCTGCTTCCGTTTGATAGTCTGACTCCTGTTCATATCACACTTATTTTCTAGCTTGCGGAAAATGCTAGTACATGTACTGTAGAGCTTTACATGTCAAGTCTTTCGGAGGAAAGTCTTGCTACATGTCGATGGGATCGTAGTCTTCTTGCGTGATGCTGAAGCACAAGAAAGTAATGCAAAGGTCTTCGTCGTTCTGGTCCATGTCTCTCTCTCTCGTTCGTTTCTTCTCCCCGCAGCGCTCTCTATGCTGAGCTGTCTGAATTGGTCGGTTGGCTTTTCACTGTTCTGTCGCAACGCTGTTTGGTTTGGAGTAAACCGTGCCGTCCTGCTACAGGTGCTACTGTCCTGTGACTTGTAGATTCAATTTTTATCGGATGATTTTTAGACGTTTCAAACCAACACCCTCCAACAACAACTCCCACCCGCCCATCACCCATGAGCAATGCTGCCTCTCGGAAATTGGCGCCGTTATCTTTCCTGAAACTGTTAGACTCTTCTTGATTATGCTTCATCAGCATAGTTGGCAATTCTTTAGCAACACAGCTCACAGAGTTGATAGCCTGTGTACCGTACCATCCTGATAGTAGCTCACTCCGACGTCTAATATACACATATACAGTCGCTTCTCGCTCCGACTTTTGTTATACACTACGACATATACAGTTACTTCTCTGCTACTCCAGAAGCGAACACAGGAGCGAACTACTACCCGGATGATAACAGAGTTGGAACTGTTTTCATTTTCGAACAAAATCTTAAAACTTAATCAGTACTTAAACACGTGACTCATTTTGAAATATGTATCTCATATCTTTTTTGTTTCGAAAAATTCCTTGAATTAATTTTTTTAGGGTTTGGGTCATCTTCGGGCTCCTGTGTCATGACATTGATGTACAGTTAAGTCACAAATCAGGAAAGATATATGATAAAAAGTTTTGTTTTGTTTTTTAAAACAAAACAAAACTTACTTAAAAATATTATGAAAAGAAATGTGAAATAATCTATATACATAGTCAATTGCCATTGTAACTTCAATGTGTTTGGGACCCCAGTATACGGCGCTAAAACCAAATGAAGTAATATTTGGTTAGAGCACCATGAAACAACATTGTTTTTCCAGCCCTGATAAAACCTATCAAAGTTTCCAGGCACAAAATAGGCGGACAGTTTTGTAATAGCGATAGGGTGGACTAAAGGAAATTACTGATGAAAAATACCAACTGGCCAGAGTGCCCTGGGCATGCGATGAGCTCCTTTTGATATCCTGGATACTCAGACAAATTTCCACATGCCAGCTGACACTGCGGCCCTCCAGGAGATTAAATGGGAAATGAAAGCTAGCTGTGTGGACAGTGCCATATACGTATGTTTTATTAATGTATGATGAGCTCTACTGAAGAATAACATAGTATTGAATAGTTTATTGCCCAATTTCATATTGAAGATATACAAACATGTCACTTGCACCACGGTGACGACTTTACACATGGCTGCTTGATATTTCCCAAACTGAATGTTGCTTTCAAATGATCGATGTTAATGCTTTTATTTCGGTGTATTTGACCGATGTGCTTACTTACTACATTCCAAATCATACATTTTGTGAACAGCACCACGCACCAAAAATTTTAGCAGATGAAGACTTAGATCTATATATCAAAGTCTCTCTCTATATTTTTTTTTACATTTTGTGAGTCATGCAGATAGATAAATACTACTTGTCCGTCATTATATAGGGTTGTGGGGTGGGCATGAAATTTAAACAGAGTAGGTGAATGCAGTCCCATAGCTTTCCAGGTCATAGGTACAGTGGGTTGTTATCGTGGGCACTGTATTGGGTCGTAGCCCAACCCTCTTTTTCCCGCCCCTTTACACCAACCCACCAGAAGTCAGGTACCCATTTTTGAATCTTAGTGGAGTGAGGAAAGTCGTGTAAAGTGCCTTTTTCAATGACACAAGGTCGGTAGCATGACAAGATTCGAACACAGGACCTCTGAGCTCTATCTGAGTCAAACACCGTGCAATGCGCCACAGGACAACACGGCCTACTATTTATCGTTCCAAATTTCAAGTTGTCTTCCCTAGTAATGTGTTCGGCAGTGTGAAAACACGGGACTCTTTGACGACAGGCCTTTTGTCAGAATTGCCACAGCGTAGGTCACATTTCCAAATCGGGGCTCGGCCGGGCAGCTTTTGGGAGCGAAAAGAATGATACAAAAGACATCGAAGTTGATTTTTCTATTTGGGATATTGAAACCCACCGGTGTACATGTGTGTGAGGACGTACCTGCGCAGGTGTGTTACGGGTTCCCTTCCCTGCCTGGTATCTCCCATGGCCAGTAGGTGTTCGGTAGTGTGGCAAGGGGAAGGGACGCACGCCGTGGTGTGTTACGGGACCCATTCTCTGGGATGTGCCATGGCCAGTAGGTGTTTGGTAGTGTGACAAGTGGAAGGGACTCACGCCGTGGTGTGTTATGGGTTCCCTTCTCTGGAATCTTCCATGGCCAGTAGGTGTTCGGTAGTGTGGCAAGTTGAAGGGACTCACGTCGTGGTGTGTTACGGGACCCATTCTCTGGGATGTGCCATGGCCAGTAAGTGTTTGGTAGTGTGGCAAGGGGAAGGGACACACGTCGGGCTGTGTTCTCTGGAATCTTCCATGGCCAGTAGGTGTTTGGTAGTGTGGCAAGGGGAAGGGGAAGGGATGCCCGCCGTGGTGTGTTACAGGTCCCATCCCCCGAAACCTCCGATTGTGTCTTATACAACACAATACAATCACGGTGTCTGACTTCCTTGGGCACCTGGTATGCAGCAGTACCTCTTTCATTGGTAGAACGGAGACTGGGTACAGTCGCAGCATCGTTGCCCTGATACAGTCTTTGATTGTGTCCAGTCTTTGTGATTGTAGGAAGCAATGGCTCGGCAGCAGCGCTGTAAAAGCGTATAGTTTCGCACTCTGTATCGTCAGAAGGTAGTAGAGCGGGCAAAGACCAACAGGAAGCTGCATTTTGGTATTCTTGTGGTGTGTGTGGGAAGGCAGGTAGGGGTCGCTGGGCAGCAGCGATGTGATCTGGGATCTCAGTATACAGGTGTGGGAGGCTGCACGTGTGTGGGACGGCAGGTAGGGGCCGCTGGGCAGCTGCTAGATTATCCGGGATCTCCCAGTATGTGTGTGGGAGATCATCGGTGGATTGAATCGCCCGCAGATCTGAAGGCATTGCCGTGCACGAGACAAGACCTGGTTGTCTCCTTCCTTGGCCGTTAGGAAGATTGTTCTGAAAGGCGTTGTGTCGTACTTTCAGCAGAAAGGCTACAAAGAGTACCAAGGATAGAATCCCTACCATTGAGACAACGACTGGGACGAGAATAGGCCTTGATTCTGTGTGTGTGTCATCCACAATGGTCGGCAGAGTGCCAGCCTGTAGTGTAGACACCAATGACATTGTGGCTTGGATCGCAGTGGGGGTCGGGGATTTCTGGTCTCCTAAACTTGCAGAACTCGTGTGCGGGACTGACGTCAGAAAGCTAACGTCGTCTGTGTCACCAGTGAGCGCTGGGCATACTTTCCGGGGCTCTTTTGGGGCTGAGGAAATGTTGAAGGTCAAATGTTGAGATAGGTTTCGTTTGGAGAGCACTGTGCAGGGTATGTTCTTCGTGTGGTCGGTGCTTGTATGGGTGCCTACTGTCCTTGTGTCCTTCGTGATGTCAAACAGAATGGCAACATCAGTCATAGTACTAGTTGAGTTTCCTACACCCATAGATACTACTTGAACGACTGAGTTATTATCAAAGGCCACAGTAATACCGGCATTGTGTTCCCACACTTGTCTGCACTTATCTGGATAGTGTAAGTCCAGCTCGTCTGGGGGAGCGTCGGTAGCGATGACAACAAACCGGTGCAAACGGACGATCCTTTGCGAAGATTCGTGCGAACTGATACACAGGTCAGGAAAACTATCTTTTGATTCGTGACGAGGTACGCTCTGCACTGAATCAAAGTTCCACACAAGGGAATCATTTAGTAGGCCACTTGCGACACAGAGATAGAAGAATGGCACTTCGACAGTGATGATCTGTGTGTCCGGGGTGTGTTTATGAATGGAAAGACTCCATACCATTCTGTGTGGCATTGTATCATACACTGTCATCAACCTGTCACCACCGACGCGCAGGTTTGACTCAAACTGCGACACCCGTGATAACCCCCAATCTAGACAAGAAAGAGGATTTTTCTGTAGGTTCAATTCATGGACAAGCATATCTTCGAACGCGCTTGGAGAGAGGCTTGCGATGTCATTTCCTCCCAAGTACAGGAACATCAGCATGGGCAGTCCAAGGAACCAGTCAGAGTCTACCACCTGTAACGAGTTGTTCTCTAGGTTCAGCTCGAGAAGCATGGAAATGTTTCTGAAGCAGCCAGGGTCAATCTTTGCTATTTTGTTATTGGACAAGCCCAGATAACTGAGCTTGTCTACGCCAGTGAACCAACGCTGCTTGACATGAGTCAACCTGTTGAAATCTAGACTCAACTTCTGGAGATGGCTATTCAGGGTGCCTTCCTCCACGTCTGTGATTTCGTCATCTAACAGGACCAGGGTATGTACAGGAGAGTGGGCAAATGGCTTCAATTTCTCTGTTGACAAAACGCCAAATGGATAACGTCTTATTGCGAGAGTACTGTCGCTCAGGCAGGATATTGTGCGATCGGCATGACTAGTATCGACAGTGATCATACTCTCCTCCTGACCATCACACAAGATGCACGTACCTGAGTCGTACTGGAAGTGCACTGTGACTGTGTCATGCAAACATTCCAGCCAGCCAGTTCTGTTACACACTAGGGGGAGGCAGGGATCTGACGAAGCTGTGCAGACAGTCACCAGGATCAGACAAGGAAGCGTCACCCTGACAAGTTCTTTCTGGAGAGCCATTACTACAACTACGACCTTGTCATGTACAGGTAGCTTTTTAAAGTACTACGGCTGACGCAGTTTCCAATCCAGACACAGGCATTCGCCAGATTCGGACGACACAGATGTTGTCTCTGACATGCAGAGTTAAACAAAGCTTGCCAACATGCCACATCTCAACCCAGACGCGGGTTTGACACTAACCTGTTCACACCGATCTGCAGGGAAGCAAACTTTAGCCAAGCTGTCTGCGGAAAGTAAAGGTAGTTCTCTATCCTCCTCTGCACCCCTCTACGTGACATCTCCAACTGTCGCGCATCCCCTACTGTTTTCCCCAGACAGTGATGAAGTTATCTATACCGCTGATGGGAAGACGACAGTGCCTCAGGCTGCAAGGAACCCTGACAGCTTCCTGATATCCCGACTAATTTCCCGAACCAGTTCCATCCACTACGCACACCGGAGATGAACAAGGAAATATTGCCACACGTTAAGCACTCTCAAACTGTCGCGCATCCCCTACTGTTTTCCCCAGACAGTGATGAAGTGATCTATACCGCTGATGGGAAGACGACAGTGCCTCAGGCTGGAAGGAACCCTGGCAGCTTAAGCTTCCTGATATTTTCATGAACCAGTTCTCTTCACTACTCACACCGGAGATGAACAAGGCAATATTGCATCCACAAGCAATGCACTCACTTTGCAGAATTTTGAAAGAAAATTAAATTTGAGTCCACACACCACGGCATTTACTGACCGTCTTCTATTTTTGAAACATATGATTGAAATTAGGATATGGTAGCCCTTTAGAACAAGATAATTTACAGAAAAACACTAGACCATAGCCTGATTAAATCTCGCTTATAGCAGCCCGCCCAACATCCGCCGGCCCCCTGGAAGGAAGGAGCCAGTTACAGCCCTGGACAGCGGAGTTTGCGTTACACAGACTAACGAGACCACTTCTATTGGTAAGAAGGAAACGTGTCATTTCTATCCCATCTGGATGGTGTGGCCTGGCTTCTCCGACATCCTCATATGAGCAGACACTTTACGGTGTAACGTTACACCAATATACAATGTAGCGCTTGGAAGATCTTGGAAGGGTGCTGCGTAGGTTCCTCGCACGAATCATGATCTCTTTTATGTTAACATAACCAAGGACGTTATCTGATATAACTTCCTTGACATAACATCAAGTTTAAGAAGTCTATATACTATTAGATAATCATAAATGTAGGTGAAGACGTCTGCACCTGTTTTAAAACTCTTAAAAGTGTTAACCGTCTTTAAGCCGGACGTCTTTTGTGTTTTGGATACACCAAAAACTTAATGATGAATCAGTGTGAGAGCTAGAATATTGCAATAACGTTACATACTAGTAGCTTTCGACTAGTTGGGTAACGTTAGCCCGGCATGGTTGTATGTCTATATACAAATAAGCCAAATCAAACCAATGTGAAGTTATTCTAAACTGACATTTACGCGTATCGGGTGTATCAGGTCCGAAATGCATGGACCTGTTGCACTACCGGCAACTATCGTAGCCAGGGAGCAGCGGGACCAGAAGGACCAGCAAGGTAGTGAGTGTGAAACACCGCGACTCTTCGCGAGAGTTCACGAGATTAAATTTCCCGGGACCTTTAATGTTCATTCCATTCAGCGTATTTTGAAGGTAAACTGAGTTTAACTAACATTATTTTAGTTTACCAATCAGTCGTAGTAAGATATTTGTTTTATACTATATCCATATAATTTTTATATTATGTTGACTAAGTATGTATATAGATTGATGATATCTTTAAAATTTGTTGAAATGATATTACACTAAATATAGTCTTACCTAAGAATGGAGCATTTTGGTACAGTCTGATCAGGTGATCAGAATTTCGCGCCACTTTCGTATGCTTTTCACAATCCGGAGGTTGAAGTCGAGTTTCCTGACGATATTTTCGCTACAAATTGGCGATTTCTACTCGTCTCCCTTCATTCCAAGTATCACAGTAACTGTATAGAGGCAGTAAGACTCTTGTGTGTCCCTGTTACGCTTTTTGGGTGAGAAAATAAGATAAAATTCGCCAAAATGCCACCACGAGACTACGCCGCAGAGAAAGGTAAATTTTTCCCATCGTGTTTTTGTCTTCTTTCGCTGTTTTTACTCCAGAATAATCATTTTCCGAAGAATCCAACTTATTTTGTAGTACTTCAATTAGTGAAGTAACAACCTATCTCACTCAATTGGTTAAATATACTGGCATTGATCGAGAAAATATGCACCGGACTCCCTTTGTGACTGGGGAGGGGGGCAGGTTCCTAACGAATTTAAAGCAGTATTCAAATCTATGAGCCGTTGAAGCAGGTATTGTGTCGCATTTTAAGACTTAACACCTTCATGTGTTACTATATTTAAGTTCACATGTACTTTTTAGGATAAGTTTTATTAATAAGTGTCAATTATGTTTTGATTTGATATCCATTTGTAGAAAAGATCAAGCAGTTCATCGCCGAGTTTTACACCAGTGGAGACAAAGGCGGAAAGGACTTCAAGTATGCACAACAAATGGTAGGTGCAAGATTTACAAGGATCGTAGTTTTGAATGGTTCAAAACAAAAAGAAGAAGAGAATGTAAGTGAGTCCAGTACCTGCTGAATTTACCAAGGGGACTTGGACTTTCTGATACTTCCCCCTCCTGCAAAAGTGGTGTCTTTCTGATGTCACTGCTGGACATTCATACTGTGAACAAGGTCAACAAGTCCGAAAATTTATAGGTTAAATCCCTATAGTGTTAGAATTTTTTAATAATGTTTATTTTTGGTGCTCCTCAGGTCAAGATCGCGCACCGTGAGCAGGTAGCGCTGACCATCGACATTGAGGATGTTGCCGAGGTCGACCCTGACCTTGCGGAAGCCATGGTGGAAAACACGCGACGCTACATCCACCTCTTTGCAGACGCTGTCTACGACATGCTGCCTGACTACAAACAGAGAGAGGTGCATTTTTTGTTGTTATTTTCTGTCAAAAACGTCTTGAGAAACTGCTGTGGACGCAATTAAAATTCTTTGAAAGGATTCAGAAAAAAGGCAACATTTCAATGTATTTCAAAGTGCCACAACATGTATCCATTTATGCCAAATAGCAGTGACACAAGCAACTGGATATGATTTATTGAAACGGTCAGATGTTTCAGGTAAAATCCACTACTTTTCACCATAAATACTGAAGAGATCTTGTTGGAGAGGAGATTTATACATTTTAACTATCCTATCTCTTTTGCATATCAATTTGTATTTAGGATGTATAAACCTGCTCTTCAATAAGATGTCTTCAGTGTCACTGACGAATGGTAGTGGATTCTACCAGAAACGATAGGCTCTGACTGTTTCCCAAATCTACATCTACATCTACTTGGAGGTACCCCCAACTGGCCCCACATGGGGCATCGTAGGGGGGGTGAGGTCCCGGGTTAGGGCGGGCAGGCCGCCTGCCTGGCACGGATCCATCCAGTTGCTTAGTAATTGCTATTTGGCTTATCTTACTACCTGGATGTCTAACCTTCATCGACGCATGTAATAATTTGTTTACTAATTTGTTTGTTTGTTTATGTTGACAGGTGGAGACCAAAGATGCGCTTGACGTGTACATCCAGCACCGCCTGCTGATGGAGCAGCAGCACAGGGGCGGGGCCGAGCCACGGGATCCGCGTAACCAGTTCCCGCCAGAGCTCATGCGCCGATTGTGAGTGAAAACAACCTCTCCAGAACCTGAATCTCACTGTACAAACATTGAAAAAGACGTCATATTTTCTGGCAGATAGGAATTATTACTGTAAACCTATTTATTATTTGCTGGGACTTGATTTTGTATTTGAAGCTAGGGGAAGGGAGTTTTTTGTGTTTTGAGTTCATGATTGAAAGAATTCTATAGTCTAATATTAATACCTTTCAATGCATATTATCGTTGCCATGAATTTGAGGCTGGGAGGTCACTGCATAAATGATTTTGTGGTGGAAGGGGAAAGGAGATTCTCATGTTAAAGTTAATGATTGAAACAATTCTAAAATCCAGTTGTAATACCTTTTAATGCATTTTCTCATTGCCATGAATTCGAGGCTGGGAGGTCACCACATAAAATAAGTACACTGCAAGCATGTCAAGATTCACAGTAACTGAAAAAAAACAGTCCTGGGCTAACATTCATCATTTTTCCAGTGAGATCTACTTCAAGGCTCCCGGTCAGCAGAAGCCGTTGGCCATCCGACAGGTGAAGGCGGAAAACGTGGGGAAGCTGGTGTTGGTACGCGGTATCGTGACCCGCTGTACAGAGGTCAAACCCATGATGGCGGTGGCCACCTACACCTGCGATAGGTGTGGCGCAGAGACGTACCAACCTGTAAGTATTTTTGGTGCAAAGTTTTCTTTTACAACAATGAGAGTGAAGAAGAAGAAGTTTACTGAATGAAAACAGCTGGCTACAGCTGAAACATATCAGCTTTTTGTACACTAGTGCTTGTACTTACCAACTCCAATAGACTGATCCGGACTGTCCATAACAATTAGCAGTTCAACCAATGAGAGTCTGGTAATTGGTGGTTCAGCAATTGACTGCTAGGACGTCACAAACATGAGCAGTTGCATGTTTTCATTTTAATGGTAGAGGTGGATGTGGTTGGGGCTCTGGGATCTGTCTATTAGTACATAAATGATGTGTTATGCCATGTTTTAATTAGTGTATGAGTGACTGTTGTTTAGCAAATACTTGTTATGTTCATGTTCTTCTTTTACAGATCAACTCCCCGACGTTCATGCCACTTCAAATGTGCCAGAGCCAGGACTGTGTCACCAATAAGTAAGTGCTTTGTCTAACTTAGATACCAAAAATTGAATACAGTATAAGCCAGTTAATGGATAAGCGCACACTTCTGTTAATTGCACGGAATCCCAAAATCCCCAAACCGGTACGGTTCAGCTAGATAACTTCGCATTATCGCACCAGCCGGATAATTGCACGAAATTAACTTGCAAATAGGCCGTGCAATTAAGCGGCTTGTACTGTACCATCTCAATATTAATTGAGTTCCACATCATTTTGACTATAAATCTAGATAGCATTTAATTGCTGTCTCAGCATTTCTACCCTATTTATCATGCTTGTTTGTAAACTACTAGTCTGAGATTTATTGTTTATTTTGTTTGTTGCTTTACTCAGGTCCGGAGGCCGTTTGTACCTACAGACACGTGGCTCCAAGTTTGTGAAGTTTCAAGAGATTAAGATCCAGGAACATGTAAGTATTAACTTGACATCTTTTGAACAGCTCAGACATACACTAGTGGATGTAATGTGGTTTCTAAAGTATTGCTTTCCTGCAAAATTGTATGAAAAAATTGGCATCTAAGATAGTGCTTACTAGGCGTGGAATTAAGATATTGGATATCACAATGGATGAAAGCCGTAGTATACTTAAATCCATGGTGTTAGTAAATTTCTATGGTGTTTGTGAGTGATATGGTTGTATCGTGTTTGTCTACAGAGCGACCAGGTGCCAGTCGGGAACATCCCCCGTAGCATGACCATCTTCGCCCGCGGAGAGATCACGCGACTCGCCCAGCCAGGGGACCATGTCCAAGTCACAGGCGTATCCTTTTCATAAGGAGGATATCTCATTATGTTTGTTACAAGGATGCACAAACTGTGGGGAATCTTGAATATAAGAAAAATGTTTTGAAATGCTAGGTTTTCCAGTAACATATTGATACTGTTACTTGTGTGTCTGAATAGGGGGTATGTAGAAATAAAAAAAACTTACCTTGAATAGTTTGTTTAAAACCAAGTTGTATAGGCCTAAGTATTTTATTGCAGAAGTTAAGTAACACTAAATCCGACCCAAATTGTTGTGTACATGTACTTAATTACCTAGAACCTGTTTCCTTGGTTGCTGTGCTTGTTACCTTGACGACCATGTCCAGGTGTTCCTTCCCATGTTGAGGACAGGTTTCCGACAGGTGACTCAGGGTCTGCTGTCCGAGACGTTCTTGGAAGCTCATGTGAGTACTTGACAGATTACTTTTTATCTTTGGGCATTTTTAGTTTTTATTTCATGGTTTCTCTCCACCTCAAATTCATGACACCGCATGTGGTTCCAGTGTATTACAATGTGTTTGCAATGTATTACTTCAGTATCATAGAATTGTTTCAACTGTAAAAATCTCCTTTCCCTTTCTGCTGCTAAATTAAATGAATTTACATTGCTACTTTGAAGGAGCTCATCTTTTCAGCAGCATTTTTGTGGCTATTCCTGAGTGACTATTGTTAATCTGTAAACAAAGTGACTAAAATAATTAAGTCTGCATTCCCATCATAAGGTGCAAACTAGGATGAAAAGATTTTTAAAAAATCAAAGTTCTGCCCAAGATCATGGAGTCTGGGGATTCCCCTTTAAGAAGTCTTTTGTTGTGCTTTTGTTGCTGTAGAAAATGACGAAGATGAACAAGACAGAGGATGATGAGCTTGGAGCTGAGGAACTGTCAGAGGATGAGATCAAGCAGATAGCAGGTGTGAACAAAGTCTTCTTCGTTACACAACCTTTCTTTAATTCTTCAATAAACGTTTTGATAACCATTTGTCATCTTCATTTGTACGAAATGAAACAAATACTATATGAAGTACACAGAGTCTGTGCAATCAGGACTAACCCTACTGTTTTCTAACATAACATTCGACAGGACATCATCCTAAAATATGCAAACACGTTTAGTAGAAGTACTCTGAAGGACATATTTGTAATATGTCTTTTGTCTGTTACAGAGGATGACTTCTACGAGAAGCTTGCCTCTTCCATTGCCCCTGAGATCTACGGCCATGAGGATGTGAAGAAGGCGTTGTTACTGCTCCTGGTGGGAGGAGTGGACCGTGCACCCAAGGGCATGAAGATCAGAGGTGAGTAGAAACAGTTTTGCAAGGATGTAGTGTTGGTGAATCAAACGCAAGCAAAAATGTGAAAACAAAAGGGCTCCTAAGTGAGCATCTGGACTGTAGCTTAATGGAAATTAATGACCTCAACCAATCTTAGTTTATATTTCCTGTTAAGGTACAGAATACTGGAAATCTTTGCTGTATTTTGAAGTCTTCTGTTTTTGTACTCAATCTTAACACAAGGTTATCACACTTGGTGGCAGGTGGCAACAGTACCATTGTGTTGGTACTATAGTTTCAACTGCCGACTGGAAGATACAGCGAACTCTTGATTTTCACTGTCCCATAAAATTAGGTGCTGCAAACTGAAGTCTATGGGTGCTGTGAATTCTGATTATGGTCCTGCAATCTAATTTTTGACAGCAAATTGCATTTCTGTGGTCTGATTCTTACTGTTGTAGCTTATAACTCTTTGCAGGAAACATCAATGTTTGCTTGATGGGTGATCCTGGAGTGGCCAAGAGTCAGCTCTTGTCGTACATCGACCGTCTGGCCCCCCGGAGTCAGTACACGACAGGCCGCGGCAGCTCTGGGGTCGGTCTGACCGCTGCTGTCATGAAGGATCCCCTCACAGGTTGGTGTCTGCCTGCCCTCTAGCAGTTTGTAAAAAAAAAAGTTTCTTTTTAACAATCATGACAACCAGCCCTTTGATGTGGCAGATCTTGTTTTTGCAATTTTTGTAGTGACGTCTTTACTGGAAATTTATATCCATAAATATGCATTTCTAATGTATCACTACTGCACTGTAGAATTATTTGAACTGAGAAAGTAAAAACACAGCAATTTCTCATGAGAGACTTCCCAATTTATAGCCAATGTTTATTCTTTTCTAACGTCTTATGATTTTCTTCAGGTGAGATGCTTCTGGAAGGCGGGGCGCTCGTCTTGGCGGACCAGGGTGTCTGCTGTATTGACGAGTTTGACAAGATGATGGACGCAGACCGTACCGCCATTCACGAGGTCATGGAACAGCAGACCATCTCCATTGCCAAGGTCAGATGGCGCCTCCTAGCAATTAGGTGTGGCACTGCAATGAAATGAGAAAACAGTTCTGGTATAGACTTGAAGCAGGGCTGTCTCCAGGACCTGTCCTTCTGTCCCAGGATGGTAATTTGCAGGACAGGAAAAAAAAATTCATTCAGTCCGTCAAAAAATCTGAACTTCATGACACAAAATTGACGATATTGTATTTTCCTATGCATAAAATGACAGACTAGCAAATTAACAAGATAAGCTCCCAAACAATGAGTGGGACGGAAAAAAAGTTAAACCTGGGGACAGCCCTGATGTAAAGCTTTTTGATTGGTTGATAACCAATGTTGATTTCTCTACCTTCCTCAGGCGGGCATCATGACCAGTCTGAACGCCCGAGTGTCCATCCTGGCGGCCGCTAACCCGGCCTTCGGGCGCTACAACCCCAAGAAGTCGATCGAACACAACATCCAGCTCCCCGCGGCCCTCCTGTCCAGGTTTGACCTGCTGTGGCTCATTCAGGACAGGCCAGACAGGGACAACGATCTCAGGTCTGTTCTGTCTCTTTAGCTCCGAGAACTGTTTTCTTTCTTTGTGCAATTCTTTCTTCCTAGCTCCAGAAACTTCTTTCTCTACTTTAAGGTCCAGGAACACAACGGGGTGGAAAAGGATGTGTCTTGTCGTCCCTGTCCAGTTGGATTGTCTAAAGCCACACTGACCTAATTTTATGGATGATATTTGCACACACATTCATTTTCACCTGTTCTCCAAAACAAGACAAAACTGTACCCAATAGCATACCTGCTCAATCAGAATTTTATGCTTGCCAGAGGATCTACTCTCCAGGGCAAAGGGGCACATGGTCAGGGCATGAGTCCACAGTGCCCATGTTCCCCTCTTTAAACAAGAAAACTTATTGAAATGACAATGATTGTCTCATATAGGCTCGCTGGAGACAAACCAAGCCTGGAGAAGAATGAACACGATGTTTAGTCCTATGGTTTAGCAGCATTATTTTCTGCTTATTTTTCTTCTTCTTTTTCACCCTAATGCATTAGCTTTGAGGTCTCCAGAGGATGTCATCCATAGAATTAAGTGTGGTCTAATGAAGCTGAAATTGATGTGTGATTAAAGACAAATTTGTGTTCTTTTGTTTGCAGACTTGCCCAGCACATCACGTATGTTCACCAGCACAACGAGCAGCCGGCAGCACAGTTCACTCCCATCGACATGAAGCTCATGAGGTAGGGAAGACTGGAACATTTGCAGTCAGAAGCACTGCCACCTAGCAAGTCGAGTCAAATCTGCAGTTATTAGAAAATAATTGTTTTAATCTAAGTAAAAAAAATCATTTTCCATCAACTACAGATAATTAGTAGATATCAAGATGTCCGAACGTGAGTTTGTAGCTTTCATCATTATCCACATGAAAAACATAGCTTCATGGCAGTGGTATGTATCAAAATACTGTATTTTCCCATAGAAAATAACATTAGAGGCAATAAAGCTTGATGACATCATCCATATGGTCCAAAAAATCATATTTATAATTCTTTCATGCCCATCTATCAATATTTGTTACAACTTAGTTCTTTCCGAATTCATTGATGTGAAAACGATGGAAGGTCAAAATACCAATTTAGCCATTTAGGAACCCTTAACAAATTTTCCACCATCTGTTGTCTTCTTAAGGCGCTACATCGCCCTGTGTAAGACCAAGAACCCTGTGATCCCGGAGGACCTGACTGATTACATCACCGGCGCGTACGTCGAGATGCGGAAAGAGGCGCGGAACAACAAGGACTCGACCTTCACCTCCGCAAGGTCGCTGCTGGCCATCCTGCGCCTGTCCACAGCACTGGTGAGTCATGAACTTGACCTTACATGACCCAAGGAGAGGCTCGGGCTGTGCTAGAAATACTTTTTAAACCAGATTACCTAGGCGGCAACTGGTCAAATCCAGGTTGCTCCATTAGCATTTTAGTCTGCAGCTCTTTCATCTTATTTGCTTCTTCAATTCAGCTACTGTCTCGGCGAGACTGCGAGATCACTGAATTCGAGCTGCCCTGGTCTTGCAATATGATTGGTCGGTGACATTTGAAATGGACCACCACATTAAAGAAAATTACAATAAACTCATTTTGATATTTCAATCAGCATCTTAATCAGTATTTTTTATTTTGTTCTATATCTCTTGCGCACCTTTACACTGCTGTACAGATCTGCGAAACAAGATATCTAACTTGTCTGGCCTGACAATGATGTGTTTCTAGTTCTTCAAGATGATAACTGGTATACACTGGTACAAGTCTATGCATTAGGACCGCCTGGCCAATGTCACCACTTTTTGGTGATTCCTTAGATAATTTTCTCATTGACAGAATTGTTATTTGATTAAGAATCTTGTCTATACTCACCACCTTACCAGATCTATCATTCCTCTGAGTGGTCTTCTTGGCCAGGTTTGTATTTGTTCTAGTCCTGTATCTAAGTTCGATGGGATTTAATTTACAGTAGCGGGAAAAAGGACTGTTTGCGGTGGTTTAATTTCGCGATAGCACCATGCACTGTAGTCTCTTGCTGCCATGGAAAAATGTTTATTTATTTATTTATTTATTTGGATTCTCCACACTGGAGGGTATGGCGGAACAGGTGTCAAAAGACACCTTTTCGAAGCCGCCACACCTTTGCGGTGGTTTTAAGTTTGTGGTGAATTGGCAAGGCGAAAACCACAAAAATTTCTGCATTTACAGTACCATATCAACTTCTGCAACTACTTTGTATGCTTAAGTGTTCTTGATATTGTTTGATATAGACATTTGTCATTTGTGTCTAGACTTTTATTGTTTGTGTAATTTTTATATCATATGAAAGAAATTGAATTTCTACCAGCTTGCCATTTTGACTGCAAACAGGATATTAGTGACATGATTGTACATTACCTAGAAAATATAATACATTACTTAGCATATTTTCATTTGAAAGAAAGAGTTCGCTTTATGAAGTGAGATTGTATCCACTTGCTGTTGAACAGCAGAAATCCAATTACACTTTTTGTAACCACCTTTTACAGAACAAATGACCCAAATCGGCACAGTCTTGTTTCCAATGAGATCCCCTTTCCCCCCAAAATTGCCAGAATGGGCCGAGCAAATTGCATGACATAATGAGATAATAACGTACGAGCCAGTGTGAAATATGCAAGGAATTGATAGTAACCAGATTATCCCGTACCCGTGGGCCCGCGTTTTGGAAGGGAACGCGTGATTATGCGGTCCCCTCGCCCGTAACTCCGTTGGTTTCATCATGAAGAGTGATTGTGATAACGAGATTAAGAGGACCAATTGCCGACCCTTTCTGGTGCCTAAGTGGATGAGAATTAAGTTATCGTCACACACAAATGGCGCGCGGTATCAATCTATACCCCCGCCCCTGGGACATCTGGTGGCAGACAGAATATGAAGAAATGTGGAATTGAAAAGCAAGGAGGACAAATTTGAAACAATTAACGGGATGATGTAACATATGATATAGCATTGGCATTTGGTTTTTAGGAGATAGTCTGTTACATTGGTCTGTATTTTGCTGACTTTATTTTGAGGGTGTGCGCTTCATTTTGTTCAAGGGATGATACCTTTTTTTCATTCCATGTTTTCTGTGAAAAGGGTTTGTAACATGCCATCAAAACTTTCTGTAATGTTTTTTTTTTCAATTAAGATTATGGAAATGTGAATCTGATTTGTGGTGTGTGATTTCAAGAAAACTCTCAAAACACTGATGCAAATTTTTCAAATCTTCCCATGAAGAAGCCAACATAATGATTTATACTTTCAAATGGCAAAATCAGCGCTGTACTACTTCTGCCGCAGTTCTTCTGCATCCTGCTAGATGTCTCTGTTGTCAGTTGTACGCTCCCAGTATCCAATAGTTACACCCAGATTTTCACCATGTCTAAGTTGGAAGTAATTTTTCCCAGGCTTGATTCGATATCCCTGGGAGCGCCTCTATCCGATGAGTCACTGAAACATTACTGATAAAATTGATGCATCAACAGAGACCTTTCCAAATGATGAATTGCACTTGATAACATCTCAGGCTCATTATCATACAAATGCAGTTTGAATACTGTCAATGCAAAGACAGATTGGCAGACGCAGTCACAATAACATTACTGCTTTTGAGATATCGGCTTTTTAATGTTTTATTCAATTATACATATGGTGAGATGGTTGGAATGATATGAAAATTCTGTAATATCCTATTCTTTATCATGTTTACCTTCACTGAAGCCAAACATTGTTTTTGTTCTGTTTCTTCCTCTTCTTTTTCTGCCAACAAATAAGGCCAATGACCTGGACCAGATAGCGATCGCCATGGGAAAGTAGCCATATATACCCTGTGTTGTTTAAGTTTATAGCAAGTGGCAGGACAGGGCTGTAGGGTCACCATACAAAAAGTGTTTGAGTAATTTGTTTGGCTAGACCATGTATGATTATGTATTTGCTAGCAAATGTTGCCTTTCCAGTTGCTTTTTATTATTCCTGATGCAGGAATTGTTTGGTTTAATGTTGTAATACGTTAATAGCATGGATGTAAATGTGTACGCTGTTGTCAGACTTTACAAGATTACGATAGGAGCTCTGTGCCCCAGGGAAATATTAATTAAGGCAACATTAGCATACCATAAAGCAGGGAAACCACTAATGACTATTGTAAGTGGTAGTGCTAGGGTTAGCTGATTGAAAGGATAGGAGAAAATGCCTTGGTAGCTACAGATGTCTATACATATCATGTGTTGAAGTTGAAGTATAATCTTTACCAGATTGAACAAAAACAAAAATTTGATAATATGGAATCAAATGTGATACTACTTTAAATGCAGAAATGTTTGTGGTGGTTTTATGTTCACGGTTTTCAAGAGGCAGCCTTATTGCAAACTCGAAACCACCGCAAACATTTTTCCATTGCATTATGTGGCTACAGTGTATGGCGCTACCGCGAACTTAAAACCACAACGAACAGTCCACTTTCCCACTAACGTGAAATTAAATCCCTGCGAACTTAAATGCATTTACAGTATTTCAAAAGCTAACTGAGACTTTTGTCAATCTTTATAATTAGATAACGTTACTTATTACCTGAAATGTGAACATTATCTCAACATAAAACATTAAGCCATTGAAAGCTTTGAAAGAACAGTACATATCGAGGAGTAACTCAATCAATCATATTTCTCTCATAGCAAACAAAGTTACTGAAAGATTCCACAGTCATATTTTGACAGGTTGCCTCCCAGCCATGTTAATGCACTAGCTTGCAGAACTGTCTGTCCATCTCATTAATATTTCAGACTCATTACGCAGTCTCGTTAACTAATGCGCGCCGCAGTGCAGTCGCCGGCCCGTTCTGCCTCCCGTCCGCTGCATTAACAATTCAGCACCCACAGCGCTGGCCGCGTGCTGATGGCTTCCTTCCGTGTTGGTCAGTCGTTAGGTTGTTTGTGCCGCCCGCAGGAAATGGCTCCTTATGGAGAGGTCGTGAAAAAGATGGAAAAGTTTCTGTTTGGAGATTATACTTAAGCAGTGGTATAGTCTACAGTGCAGGGTTGTCTCCAGAACCCATCCCTCCATCCTGGGACGGAAATTTGCTTGTTGGGACGGACAAAAATTTCACCCCACCCGTCTCATTCAGTACACAAAATGGATGAAAATGTTTTTTCATCAGCTTAGAATGACAGATTTAAGAAGGAAAATGAACAACATGGGCTCACAAACAGTGAATGAGAAGGACGGAAAAAAAACTAAAGCTGAAGACTGCCCTGCTACAGTGGCTTCTCCATTGACTGTAAGAAAATGTTCGCAATTGGACAGATGGACACAGTAGATGGATTATGTTAAGAGTATTCTCATTTGAGTCAATGGAAAAAGTTATAATATACAATATGGGAACAAAAAGTCAGCACAAATTGGCCATAAGTGGAGGTGGTTGCTAGTATAGGTTTGTAATTGCTGCTGTGTCCATGTACAGTATTTGTCATTTGGTTAGTGTTGTCCTTTTGAAGAATTGATAAAAGATAAGTTTAAAAATTGGATAAAACATTGAACGTTGTAATATTTAAATCCTGACTGACCCAACTCCCTTGACCACTCTTCTTTTTAGACCAACTCAGTCCAGCCCCCAGGCCATATATTAAACGCTACTGTAGAACATTTGTAAGGCTTCCCCCAAAGGACCGGTCAGCAAGGAAATCCCAAAAGGTTTGGAAACTCACCAAGCAGAAAAGAGTTTCCATGGTTTCAAGCGGACAAAGGGATGGCATTTCTGCACTGATCAGACTGATATCCTGACATTACACCTACTTCAGTCCAATGGGAGGGATTGGGAGTTGAATGATGTCTGTTCGCACCATATGCTTTCTTCCCAATCTCACTTGTTAGAGTAGATTCAGCTCTTACATAGGGCTGTGTACCCAAATACCCGTACCTGTACCGTACCTGTAAAATTGTTAAGGTACATGTCCGTACCTAAACATCTGTGTCCCTGTACCTGTACCTATACTAACTTAAGTACTAGTGGACTCCACTTTTTAAGACTACAGATAGGTAAATCCAAAATCAACAATAATAATTGTGATAATATTGCAGTTGAAAATAGATAAACTTGTTTAGGTACATGTTCAGGTCCAGACCTGTACCTTAACCTGTGTACCTGTACCTACAATTTATTTAGGTACATAGCTCTACTCTTAGAATATCAACCTGCATCCTGCTGTTCAAAACACTGCCTGTACTAAATAGAATACAGGCAGTATTTTGAATTGCATATTACAAAATATTAAGGTGATACGATTTGCAGTCCTGAATTTGTTCTCGATCTTCTATACTAAACATTAAAAAAAAACCTTCGTTATAACTTATAGATATTTTGTGTTTTTTGCTTATGGAACTTGAATAGATTTTACAACTAAATTCTAAATTGTACAATAGAAACATTTTGCACACAAGAGAATACAGAAACATTCCAAACGTCTACAAGACAGAGGTGAAAATTGGATGTTCACACATTATTTCACAATATTCTTAATTTAAAGAAAGGTGTATGTTTTAGGAATTGCTAAAATCAATATTTCTTGTTTATGGGACCGCTTCAGAACAAAGGGCTTTAGCGTAAAAGCTTGCATGTGATTCATATCAGTGTGGCTTACTAAGATAATGTCATTTCTGTATCCCAATGGTATAAGAACTGAGTCTCTCTGGAGAAGGCTGGAATACCAGCATTGTACTGTCACGACATGCAGGGGTAGATTTAAAGCAGCAATCTCAACTTATTTTCCATTCAAATTCAACTCTTTCTGCTAAGCTATACCATATATTACCTATCTTAACTGCTTCTCATTTACTTGTAATATTCTATATGTGAAATGAAGTAATTTGTACATAATGACATTGTCTCATGAGGTTGTAAAAGAACACTTTCACATCCACTGCTATGTACCACACATTTACCATTTCTAGGGTGCACTGAAACTTTTTGAAAATATTTTTATAGACCATATATGAGTGTTTGTATACCATAAACATTTATTCTTTCCAACTTCATTAGGTATCGCATTCTAGTGTAAGAAATATGCAGATATTTTGTATTAAGATAAAGGATCGCGTTTTACATTATACACAATGTAGATAACTATTCATGCATGCAGACTTGTTCGTTTTAGTGGATCATTTTTGGTTCAGTGACCATTATAGTTCTGAACCATTCGGGATTTCACTATATGATGTAAGTATAATGTCATTAGGATACTTTTAGTGCCAGTGCCATATCATCCATTCGTCTTAATTAATGACACTAATTCCATTAAAATGTAAAACCTAGTATGTTCATTAAGGAAAAACAAGCATATAGAAACAAGACAATCATTTAAAGTTATCAAGTTAGAAAAAATCGTTGAAACTGAAAACAAGTTTTACTGTGTTGCCAATAGATTGAACGCTTAATGCTACATTACATGAGACAATGTGTAATGATTAGATAAGGTTGTTAAATTAATTGTGAATTTGCATGGATGATTAAATCGTAAAGTGCAGAAATGAGCTCCCGTGGAATCCCATCATGGCATTATGAACTTTCAATATGGGGCCACAATAAAAACCATAACATCTGGGAATAGTTACTTTAACACAGCGGCTTAAACCTAGACCATTTTCTTTGCATGTTAAATTTTTACTGGTTCACAAGAGTTAATGATTCAGAAAACAAGCAGCAAAGGGTTCCTAACTAGATTTTATGTGTCGTAGGGAATATGTTATAGTGTAAAACTCATAACTTGCCAGGCAACATTTATTTAGTCTTCCAAAGCTACCACATTTGATGTGGTCTCTTGGTTAATGAGATCTTGATTGGTGGATACCAAACAAGTTATAAAAATACTTTTTTAAATTGTGAATTTTCGTGTAGGTATGGGAAAGTGTGTGTATTTGTGTGTATACGTGAGAAGGGAGCATTTTTGTAGACGTTATTAATTGTACGTGCAACATTTAAAGACAGGCAAAATAAAGCCATGGCAGAAAACCGCCGTGATGGCTTCTTTTATGACCGGTTATTCTCTGAACGGTGGCTGACCTTTTGAAACTGACTGCTTATCTCGCGCCGCAGCCATCAAATAGCGCTACGCGAAGAATTAAACGTGACAGCTTGGTATATATGGTCGTAAGATCGGCAAGTAGCAGAGACAGATAGGAAAGGTCAGCCTGCACAAGGATGGGAGGAGTCAGAACAATCGTTTGACCTATGCTTTTTATTTTATCCTTCAAGAATTTGTCAGGTATAGAACTTCTTAACAGAAAATTGTATCATCTATGTTATGTGTTATTAGGAATATTGTTGAAGATGCAAGCTGGTTGGTTCACGGGTTAAAATTGTGTTTTTAGTTTTTCTTAGATTTTAGTCTTTGTCTTAGCTGAAACTGTTGTTTGCAAGGTTCCGATTGTTGCCATGGCAACGGGCACTGCTTCTCGTGCATAGTAGGTTATTTTTATTTCTATACTCTACTAGGCAAAGCCTACTTCAGGGGCATACGGCCCCAGATGTAGGGTAATGTAGTAAGACTGCATGTTAACTGGACTAATGGTACTGTTAGGATGCATGTACAGGATGACAAGGCCATATAAGCTTCAATTTATGGATAACCATCTCCAGAGGCCAAAGCCTTATGTGAGAGTGAATTAGTTTTTTTGTAGATGTTTCCAAAATGGGCTCTTTTCTTTTTGTAGATTCACAAGAAATGCAATATTTTGTGAGTTTTTGGTATTTCTATCAAGAGCAGAAATGCTGATTCAGATATCATGCAGTTGAATACTCCAGCTTTTCTAGATTTTTCAAACTATGGACAGCGTTTTTTGTTGAGCTGAAATGTGTTGAGTGTTTTGGTTTTGAATAAAAAGGCAGCAAACATTTTCCCTATAATGTTAGGATGTTAGACTTAAAGTATTCAGTCTGGAAAAAAATTTGATTGAGGAGTCCTTGCTCTATTTTAACCACTTTATACCTGTGATCTATTTGCAAAAAGGTTAAGTATTTCTTTGTGTTATAATAGCAAGAAATACAGTACTGTACATCTTGAAAGTTTTGCAAGTATGTTCTTCTAATGTATTGATACTGTGCTTCAGAATTGTTTCATCAGCAAACTTCAGACATCACTGAAACCTCCTCCCTTTACCAAGATTCGGCCCCTGTGAAGATAAGTGAAAACACTAGTGCCTTCACCACATCTTGCACCAGTGTGAAAATGTTTTACATAGAGATTAAAACTTGTACAGATTTGTAAGAAACTCTCCATGGTTAAAAGGATTGTTTTCAATCCAGAAGAGTTGTCCGTACCTGCGCGAGCTGATAAGCACCCGGGGTCATCCACCATGGAGAATTCTCCGCTACATCCTCCTATATCCCCCATCGATCTTGCTTAAAGACTCAGTCAGGGTAGATCCACGGGAAGACGGAGCATCGCGGTACGCGTCGGATCAAGTGTTTAATCCGTATAGTCGTCTCGGGAAGTATGAAGTATGGACCACGCCCAGAAGTATCAGTTTGGTTGGTTGGATACAGAGTTACGGACTTCTTTATTCAAGTCATCATCATAGTTTAGCATGCTTTTTGAGACATAAAATAATTAAGTGATTTTGGAGGATTTTTTTCTGATAGCAGGACGGCAACTGGTGAAAAGAAGCCAGCCTTGCTCTCAAAAATAAGTTCTTGGTGAAGAGTCTTACTCAAGTGGAAGGGCAGAATTTTGTGACTAGTTATGGAGGTTATCGCTGATACTGTAATTACGCTAATACTGAAATTGTTAAAGCATCCTCCTTTCCCCCCAACTACTAAAGAGATACTGCAAATTAGTACTAGTACATGAATTTACAGTATTTGGTGCCATTCCAGTAGTTTTTGCTTTAGGTTTGGCTCCTTTCACTTTCTGTCATTGACTACTGATATGTAGAATAAAACAGCTTGTGCACAGAATATGATAAGCTCAGTAAGATATAGAACATGTTTAGCCCCTTTCTATTTGCTAGCTTGAAATTTTTTCAGGAGAACTATTGGTCAAATTCTTTCATCTGAGATCAGATAGGCACAAATTGACATTATGCATAACTTCACTCACTCACACATAACCTCAATGGAGTTTTTTTTCCATCTGACATCAAGCAGTGTTTTTAACACTTTTCTGAAACTTTCAAAAAATCTAGATTGCATTCCATTATCTGATCATAAATATTGCATCTATTTTTGTTCATAAAGGTCCTCTTCTTTCCCCAAAGTGTCTTGCTATGCTGCAATGTCATTGTAATTACCTATCAAACCACGTCCGCGGGGAATCACACAATGGAATCAGTGGACGGCTTTCAATCGTTCCTGTTGTGCGAAAGTGACCTCTCACATGGATGATATGATAACAGATGACACCTCAATCACGGCGGCATTTGGAGGAAATGAATTAGTAATTACCTGTATATTTGGCATAATGGCGGGCGGGACAATTTCATTGTTTAACACCTGCTTGGAACTGTAATTGCCACACCTGGAACAGACAGGTGTGCAGTTGAGCAATTTATTACCTAATGATTCTTGACACATGGGAGGGTGCAATGTATATATTGATAAATGGACAATAAGCTCTCAAAGAATTATAATTCCGTTGTTGGCCTTGTGACTGTGGTCTTCAAAAATGTGCTCACTTTGCTGTCTTTTTAGTCAGCTTAGGACTATTCAAACTAAATTTTAGGACAATTCAAACTAAATTTTAGGACAAGATATTCAAAGTTTATAAATCTTAAGGAAAGTAGTAGGCTTTCTTGTATGGAAAAATAGGAATATATTGAGTAGGAACACTGGCTCATACCATGGAAAATTCTCGATTAAACCTCTTTTAAAGTTAGTACCTTATCTTGCCATAATACTATACTAAGTAGAGAGGTTGCAAGTCAGAGCAACTTGCTCTTTTGTTACGTGGAAAACAGCCCCTTGTCTAAACTGAAGGTCCATATGTAATACTGTAAATCATTTTGATTAAATCCTGTCATAAGTTTAGAATTACTGGTTTTGAAACAACATAGTTAAGAAACCATATAATAGCATTTATAAGAATCTAAGAAGAAATCCAGAGAAATCCTGTCAAAAAATTACAGAGTTTCTGACTAGTGTCATACGCTTCTACATGGACTAATTTGTCAGCGCATTGCTGTAAAATATTCATAATATCTAGTTTGAAGAGTGCCTGTGGTCCTCCAGTAGTAATCCTCTTTCTGTCATTCAAACCTCCTTGATGGATGATTGGAATTTAAACCTCCATCTTTTTATTTGGGAAAACAGATGAGTAATTTCATGGTGGTGAGGCCTAGGAAAAAACGTTCTGTTTCTGGTTACCCAAACAACCTTAGCAAACACTTGCCATCCAGAGCCTTTAAAGGCTAGCAAGAGAGAGAAAAATTCCGATCTGAAGGTAGTAGTAATGAAAGCTTTGTAGACTCAGGTTTTCATATTTAGCACAATAGATAATTGCACTGTAGACAGTAGACAATATATCTGTATAATCGAATATGTCGAACCTACTAGTGTGCAGATGCATATCGGTTTTACATTGCTAAACTGTATTTGGATGACTTTAGCTAAAAAAAAGAGAATCCCTACCCACCTACCCTGGTATTTTCAGAAACATGCTCGGAAACACAAAGTTAATTTTCCTAGGCCTAAAGGTCTTGTAATTTTCATTCCATGAGTTTAGGAATAATTTTGTGTGTCATTCCATAAAAAGAATTAAGTTAAAATCCCACATTATTAGTGTATTTTCTGTCCAAATGTTCAGAAATTCCAAACCCATTTCCAGTCGTGATATTATTGGTACATCCCTTTGATTCGTACTTAAAAACTTGTGAAAAATACAGTCGTAAACCCAAGTAACCGACAGCCGCCACAGTCAAAATTCAATTGACCCCGTTGAATGGCAACCTTTGACCAACTGTAATAGGTTGACCCTGGGTTTATGATCAACTAAAGTTACTTTTACCGAGTTATGTAAAGAAAAACTGTATCCACTTGTATCTTAAACTCATCGGGTGTATCTATTGCCATAAAGCAGCAATAAATTGTAAGAGCTGACAACATATAGTGACCAAATGATTTTTAAAAGCTTGTTGTGCACTTTTATTGCGACATTATGAGAGCTAATTTCAAGAGCAAGAATATCATTCAGAGAGCAGTAAAGTTAAACTTGTAAACCACAAGCATTTTACAAGGTTGCACGTATCCATAAATGTTTACGCTGATATCCAATGTGCTCGTTGAAAAACGTGATATTTTTGTATGCTTTGATACATTTTTAGATATTGACACAGAAATTTAGAATATTAACGGTATTGCTACTGTAATTAGTCATTACAATTTGAAAATCAAATAATATGATTTTGATGTTTTTATATTAAAGAATGTTTGATTTATTCATGACAAAACACAAAACCAGACTGTTTTCATATGCTTTAATTGTTTTCTCTTACAATTGAACCCTGAACACATTCATTTTGCATATAAATCTGTAATACGCTCAATACAGTAGCAACTGTTCCTGTAGTTTTTAGCATATACCGCTATGTCAAAATTCAGTCATATGTTCTGATTGTTTTTCTTACAACTGAAGTATGAACGTGTATTCATTTTGCATATAAATCTGTAATATACCCAATACAGTATCATATGTTCCTGCAGTTTTTACATAAATCTGTGAAATGCTCAATACAGTAGTAACTGTTCCTGTTGTTTTTAGCATATCCCGCTATGTCAAAATTCAATCATCTGTCAGGGCCTTGTCTTTATATGCTCGATTGTTTTTTTGATTGTTTTTTCTTACAATTGAAGCATGAACGTGTATTCATTTTGTATATAAATCTGTAATGTGCTCAAAACTGTAGTTTTTAGCATAAAATTCAGTCCTCTGTCAGGGCCTTGTTTCCATATGTTCTGATGAGATGTTTTTTCTTCTTACAATTAAAACATGAATGCAGATTCATTTTGCATATGAATTTATAATACTATCAATATAGAAGCTAGAACAGTATCAACTGTTCCTGCAGTTTTTAGCATATACCGCTGTGTCAAAATTCAGTCATCTGTCAGGGCCTTGTTAGGGGCTCAACTACCCGTAACGATCTGTACCGTGCAGCGCCTCCGCAGGGACAGGCGAACGTTGATAAAATCGTCTGACATTTTGCCGCGGGGGGAATCCATCCATCAAGCCACAGCTTTGAATTTGCTTTTCTAAACAAGGCACGGATTTTTCTGCCAGGAAAGTACGCCTCTCTCCACGGAAGTAATTTAGCTCTGGTTATCCCCGATGCGCGTGGCGTTAAAGTAGGTTTGTTTTTAATGAATAGATATTAGATGTAAACAGCACTCTTGCTGTGCCTGTCCTTGGTGCTGAACATGCCTTCCGGGACAGGCTGTATCATCTCTAATTGGATCCAGAAGCCTCACATTATCATACCATTAGTAATTTAGACAACAAGAGATGTAATTCAAAGGACAGGGACAATAGATTATCATATTTCCAAACATAAATTATCTTTTATTGAAATTTTGTTTCATTTCAAAGGTGTATACAAGAGTGGTTGTTGACATTGGGTAGATTTGATACAAACTGCATCATTTGTTGTACATAATTTTTTTCATGACTGTCAAGATATTTTCACTTTAAGTTTTAGAGTGAAAAAGTCTCCAGGAATGTGTATCATACATCTTTAACTTAGTTTTCAAAACCAGTTTTATATTAGTTTAAATATTTGTATTATTTTCTTCTGGTTGCCTGACATTTATTTAGCATAGAGCCTACATCAGCAATAGCAGCAGTTATTTTGCTGAAAAATTGTACAAACTTGTCTGAAAGCACAAAATATGGCACACATGTAGTTGAACGTATCCTTTACAGGTATAGATATGAAGGTATCTCATTTTCTGCCCAGAATCAATTTTCTTTCATTCTTTGCCGTTTTCAGACCAAAAATGTGTATTTGGGGCTTCTGTGCCCTTGTATTGAAACTATGGTGAAGAATGAAACATGAAATGACAGTTGTAAAATCCCACTCCAAAATGACATGCGTGTGTGTGGCAGTAAAAGTGTGTCGTTATCAGTGATTGCAAAAAGCAAGCATTAGGCGAGGACAAGGCTGTAATGATGTAATATATCCTAGTTATTAGTCTACCCAACATAAAAGGTACTTGTTTCTCATGTCGTCATTATGGCGTCCATATTCTTACTCAACGCGTATGATCGAATACTGAATTACCGTCCTCGGCGATAGATCCTCGGTGAGGATTCCGCACTGTCGCTCTGATTGATTTTTAGCCGGTACTTTTCCCTAGGCAGTGCTGAGCGCTGCGTTTGGAATTGCCGGGGGAATTTTCTCCCAAATACGTGGAATAATCCTTCTCCAGCTCCCTAATGCCTCCGGAATCCACTGATGGAATCTTGGTTAAATCTAACACCTGCCCCGATGCCGAGTAATTACCATCTGAAGTAGTTCGTAGAGCGCTGGAAACGCTGTGCAGACTGACGTTTCGCTCCCGCGGGAAAACGGGACGTCCTAAACCCCCGCTCTCTGACACTAACCATACCTCGATGCTGATTACAACAATCATGAAACTTTCAATGCCATCCTCAGGAATCTTCCTTACCAAACAACTACAGCACAAAAGCCATTGTTGAGAGCCATGCTCTAAAAGTACTGCCTTCCCTTTCCCTGTAGTGTTTGTGATTCAACTTGGATTCTCCAGAGGGTTGCATGGTAAAGTGGATTATCATTAGATACATGGGGAACTGCATTTCCATGCTGATGACTATAATACCTCTCCGTGAGCACCCATCAAGCTAGGTAATACCTAAGTACGTACATGGTAATATTAGACTATTTAAAACTTAGGACTCAATACGAGTGCCTTGCTCTGTAATATGGAAGGGACTCATTTTTTGTTACATACAACTATACTGAGAGTGATATGTTAATAAATTGTTTGATTTCTATAAAACAAAACTATACAGCATTGACTTTGAAAAGATAAAAATTGGTTGAATATTTGTGTTTTCCTCTGTAGGGAAAAACATATTTTTTTGTTTTTTTACTCACAAATAATACTACAGGGCAATCCTCTGGTATTGGATTATTATGTTAATAACCTGATCCAAAAATGGAGTAAATGTAATTTTTTTTTTACTTGCACACAATACTATATGGCAGGCCTTATGGTGTAGTATTGTGTGCAAGTAGCTTGACAAAAGGCAACAGAGAAAACATTCTGCATTTTCAAGAAAAATGTTGCCTGTCTAGTTCAACATTGTCATATTTACGCTGCTGCAGTTCTTTCCAGTTGATTTCTACTTAGAAATGATTCACGGATTCATATTTTAGGCTCTTGGCCAATTCTTCTGTTATTACCGAAGTGTATCAATCATTTCCACTTGTTTTCATTTTAATAAAAGATTGTAAGGACTGGAAAGGCTGTAACTGATCCTTTTATTCCACATTATTGAATTAAGTTGTGGACTGATCCAGACTGTATTTCAAATACAGACTTTAAGGCCTAAATTTCACTGTATATACATCAAACTTTCCCAAGTTAACACTATGAGTATGATACATGTACAGCACCTATACAGTAGTAAAGAATGAAGCAAAAAGAGTGAAGTTTGTAAAAAGAGTTCAGGTAGAATTGAGCACTGTCAATCTGGAAATATATAGCCCACGTCATCCGTATACGGTTTTCATTTCTGACAGCAAGAAATAGATTGCAGCAATATAACTGTCCCATGTTTTTGACATGTTGGTAAGCTTGTCAGTGTCCCAATGTCAAGATAACAGCGCGGAAAACATTGTCAGGGCTGTGTCACTTCATAATCTGAGTCTATCCCTACTCACTCTGCGGAGCAGGGAAGGCTCGCAGATGTTCGTTCTGTCGTTCGGAGATAAATCCCGCCCGTCTGCATTCGGTCACGAAAAGAATAGAGAAATCTACAGACGGCCCAATCCCATCCTGCCATTCTCTGGCGATGTGACAGGCGATGCATCACGTTCTTATCTATCCCACTCACTTCTTGCGACTGACAGCGAGATATATCGTCCCCGCTGCCAGCTCTCTGTTTGCCGCGCATTAGATCGATTTTTAGTGAACTTGGAGGGAGATAATCCTGTATGCACGCTGGCTCGGAATTCATATCTTTATCCCCAGATAGGCAGTTAATAAATGGGGCGCAGCATGTCCTTTGAAAAGTTCCTTTATTCCCTAAATGTTATGTCGTCTGTGCGGCTGTATATTTACTCTTTCAGCGCATAACAGCATTAAATCAGGATTACATTCAGGAACATTTCACAGTCCAAACAACTTTACTGTTGAACAAATACACCCTTTGGAATAAAACGTAAAACGCAATTCTACCTTGACGAATTATGTAAGCCCGACTTTTAGACCCGAGTCTTTCAGGCGCTCTAATTAGATTATCTCGACGACACACATAAATGTCCTATTGAAAATTTGACGGTGTTTCAGAAAGTGAAATTTGATAAGAATCTGCCGACGTCTCTTTTGCATGCAGTAATTGCTTGTAGTAAATTGATGCCTGCATTAGTAGTGATATTGCCTGCGGCTGATCTTTGTGCGCTACTTAACGGTAAAAAGGAAATGTGGGATTCTGAGGTTGGATGGCAGGGGCAGAGTTTGACATCTCGGTGACATCAGGAAGAACTCCCAACAAAGAAGGGCAGACAGACCGCAGGGTTTGTGTCGGGAGAGAAAATTATTCCTGTCTGATTCCATGAATCAGAATGACTCAGAAGATTTGTCTGAGAAGTTGAGCGCCATTCTTTCTTCTGTACGTCGGAGAGGGTTGATCATTTCGCACTGGTTTGAATATGACGAGTGCAGCACGAAATCGTTATTTCATCATACATCAGTAAAGCCTGTTTATTCTGTCGATGTATCCTGTAACTGTTGTTTTTTTTCCAAAGTTCTCCTACATTGAGTTTCAAAGTTGATATGATTGCAGATTGCCATTATACATATTCATTTTTAGTAAACAACATTTTAATGTTTGAGACAGTTGTGTATATTAGTTACCACAGGCATACCCCATCTGTCCCTTTTTCTGAAATGTGCTTGGCTCTTTCTCTACAAGCGAGGGTCGTGTGTTAGATAAACAAGATTAGATAGTTCCTAAATTACTCTGGAGTAAAATAGCTTCCATCGACATTTATCATTGCGGACCATCCGAGATTGGGGGCATGTTCTACCGTGACCTTTGACACGCCCCGAGGAACTTTGTTTCCAAGATTAGAAGCTCGGGGGTCGCCGAGTCTTAAGTAGCGATCAGGGGAGTAAAGGTCATGGGATTGGAGGTGGCCGTAGTGATTGACTTTAAGCTTGCCCACAGGACCTCTGTATTTGTCATAGTTTGGTCGTGGCATTGGTGACATTTGGTGGAAGCAAGCGCTTCGTGGAATGTGTATTAGGCAATGGAAAGTCGATTTTGTGGTTTCTGTTTGTGCCCTCTGTGATTTTGGTCTATTTCTTCCCTACCCCAAAGATAAGAGCTTTATTTTAAAAGAAAAGTAGCTGTGTGGGATATGCTTGCTGTTCGGCAAGTTCGGAAATATTTGAAGCATTATTCTAATGAAAAATTACGAAATGGGAAGTCAGTAGGGATTTGGAAAAGGAAATTACTAAACCTGCAACATAGTATAATGCTGACTGTAACATCAACTTTTAGAATTACACTAGGTACAGTAAGACCACCAAAAAAGGATTGAATTTTGGTAGATCTTAAAATACAGCATCAGTAGTCCCTGAGATATGTTTATTTCAGATATCCTGGTATTCCAGACATTCTTGACAAGGCCTTGATAATACTGTTTTTTAAGTGTTAGGCTTTTAGGGTGCATGATGGAATTATGGAAGTTGACATTACCATAACACAGTTTTGCCTGTCTATAAAAATGGATAATGTATATTGTTTCTTGTGATTTCCATAGTTATAGAGATATTTGAGACTGTCAGCATCTTTCCAAATGTACAGTTCACCAGTACAACTGCTGCCTGTTTTATCAGTCTTATTGAAAACTCAGATATAAACTTGACCGAAAGACGCGGATGTCCACCAGTGCAACTGCCTAATGTTTTATGGGTCTTATTGAAAACTCCGATGTAGTCTATATGAACTTGACAGAAAGACACTGATGTCCTTGTTTTAACTCCTGCTTGGTGGATGATGGAATTATGAGAGCTAACATTGCCATATCACACTTTCACCTGTCCCTATAATGGATACTTAGTAAATCTGATGTAGTCTATGAAAACTTGACTATGAAGACTTGACGCTGATGTCGTTGTTCTTTCCTCTGCAGGCTCGTCTGCGGTTGGTGGATGTTGTAGAGAAGGACGATGTGAACGAGGCCATGCGGCTGATGGAGATGTCGAAGGACTCGCTTGTCGGACAGGAGGAGGGAACCAAACGGTAGGTTTACTTTGTTACCTTGTCATTTAACAGGAAAACATCATGATGACCCAAAAATGGGAAAAGATGGAATCATGGACAGCCCAAATGCCAGACAGTTTCCAGGTTCACTCGTCGGACAGGAGAATGGAACCAAACTGTAGGTTAACTTTACAGTATATTGAGGACCACAGGAAGAATAGCTGACAACATTGTTAAGCTAAATGTGGATCCAAATAAAGTCAAAGGCAAACAAGGAAACACTGTAAAACCTGAGATGAAGGCTCGAAAAGTACTGAAAGATACCTGTTATTTCCACACACTTTCTTAATGAGGAATACTTATCATACACTTTGTGACAAAAAGAACAGTGGAATCCGTCACAGGTATTATTGGTGACTGGATGAAAGAAAGACAGAACAGAACAATATTTTGCTACTCAACACATTTATATTCTGCCATTTCTAAAGGCTTTCTAAGAAAAGGAAAAGCAAGAGAAATGTAATGAGTCATTTTGACTCATTACAATGGCCAAAAGTTGGCTTGACTCAAAAGAGCATGTTACTTCTGACCTTGTACTTGTCATCATCTTGACCTTACTTTGAAGTTCTGGTCAAAGAAAGTTATGAGAAAACAATACAGCGGGGACAAGAAGTTCAAGAACTCCAGAGAAGTTCAATCATCGCGCTTGACGGGTTTAGAAAGGACATGTTTCCCACACTTCTTCACACGTGGCATTCAATGTCTCTCCTGGAATTTCTAGTTGTCGAAAGTTTATACTTAACATCGTTCATGTGTCACCCGAGGTCACGCAAACCTTCCCGTCACCCTTCACCATCTGTCACATGAAGGAGTATTACCAATATTTGTCAAGCGATAACAAATATTGGGAAAAGCTGTGATCAGCGGAAAATGCTGTATAACAAAAGAACCTGAAAGAAAAATATGCAGTCCTACTTGTTTGGATCGTGATCTTACGTAAACAAGTTCACTCTCCATCAAAGAGGGCAGTTTCTTGCGTGTGTAGTAATGAAATGGTGTGATTCAGGGTCAATTTTAAAGATATTTGGCAGAGTTTACAAAGTCAAAAGTCAGCAAGAGTGAATGAGGTTTTGTTCCGATGTCAGCAGGGGAGGTACTGTCCCCCCCACCCCTGCCGATTTCTCTGTCATTTCTATTGTCTACGTGTTGGTCAGCACTTCGCCATCTGCTATGAAGTTGGACTGCATACAGACAGGATAGCTTTCACTTAGAACATCCCACACCGATGCCAACTTGGCGGACACTTGTTGGTTTTCCACTCAAGGGGTTCCTTGCGACATCTTCCCTCTACAAGCTGTTGTTTGACTAGAGGGACAGAAAACCTTTGAGTGCCCGAATCAATTACAATTGTGGGGTAACAGAGCGTTACATATTAGGTGGCATTGTACGCGCACCGGGCTTTCAACCGTAATTGTCGCTTTATCCGTGGTTGAAGTGCAGTGAAAGGCCGGAATGCCACGGTCTGGGTTGGGACACTTGTGTGTGGATAGAGGGCATGCTAAGTAGGTTTATACTTGACAGCCACTAAGAATAGAGACCTTGCTGTGATTTGAATGGGCTGGGGTGTTGTGATGGATTCCATGTTCCTGGTCTTAAGCCAGATTTTAAGTTCAACCAAAGGCCAGACCCATGAAAAATGTATGCTTAAATTGGTCTCGTCATAGAAGCCCTTGGTTGAGCGGTAATGAATAAAATGCTATGTCACTGATATGGCTATGCTGAAAAAAGATATGTTTAAATTGGTCTGGTTATGGGCACAGTGTTCCTTTTTTACAGAAGCAATACAGAACAGTGCATAGATATGTCTGGAAAATATGATTTCTTTTCTGGAGAACAAATTGAATCTCAGGTTGCCAATTAGTTTGGATATAATGAAATTGTGAAAACACAGAAGTTCTGAAGTTCTGTTTTGAAAAATCGTTTTACAAGAAGTCTTAAGTCTACTTCTTCTCAAGAGAGATATTTGTTTTGAGCTTTAAAACCTAGTGGGAATAAAAAGTGACCATAGAGTAATTAGACATTAGATTGATCAGAAAGGTATTTTCCTTAACCCTCTACCTTGTGCTGACTTCTGTTTCGACCAGCAAAGCTTTTTGCAGCAGTGACATAGCACTGTCAACATCATCATCATGTTGGGCATGTTTATCTGAGTTATGGAGAAATTTTTTAGCAGTAAAACACTGAATATTCAGCATTTCCGATAGCTATTTGCTTTCCTTTTATATAGTGAGTGTGAGAATGAACACCTCTTATCCAGACATGGCTGTCCGAGACATCTGCCGTTTTCTTTCCACCGTCTCAAGTGGCCTGTATTTACACACACTTTTGTGCCTGCAGTGTATCTGGCCAGGTAGGGAGCCTCCTCCCATAGAAAACCGAAGAAAACCCCCGTCCCTTTGAAGCAGAGACTTGCTGTGCCGATTCGTTCCGCTCTTTTATTGCAAATTTTCCCTCCATTTTTATCCCCATTCACACCTGCAGGCCGATCATATTTCAGTCTTTGAGCTCCACAACGTTTTATGAATTTCGCTCCCGAAGTACTTGAATACAGGTTGAGCTCTAATCGTGTTAGCTTGTATCCGTGCCTTCTAATCGCGTTGGAACACGCTCCTCGCCTTGCTGCGGTAGGATTGGCCCTCCCGGACTTGGCTGCGGAGTCCGGACCGTTCTGGGCGCAGTTTTCCCTCCACGGGAGGCTGGAAGATTAATGGTTTTTAATTACAGGTTTGAAACAGGTACCCAACAGAGATGACAGGCTTCACCTAATCATTTGTGACAAGACAAATAGTGCATGCAATGCCAGTAGCCGGCGAGGGCCCTCGCCGTGTTGCTACCCTATCGCTAAGGCCCACGATCTATACCTGCGCCACCGCCGCGGCAACCTGGTGGAATAATAACATGTTTAAGACCGTTTTGCCATGCTGTGTTTCGTTTGCGCGTTCCTGGTAGTTTAAAGGATATCAGCAGGTGTGCTTCTTGAGTCCGACACGGGTGCTGTAAAATCCTTCTACCCTGTTATTAACCATCTGTGCCTTACAGCCGGATGTTCCTTGTAGAGAATTCAGCTGTCTTTATGGCTGAAACCTCCAGAAGACCTAACTGTAGAAGACCATTTTTGAACACAAAGTATCTTATTTGTTTTGCTCGTTTGGAAGGCTATTCTGATGCCCATAAGCCTTGTAGCTAGTTGTTTCTTACGTAAAATACAGCCTTCCTTTTCTCTCACATCTCCAAACAAGCTAACTGTACTAGAAAACCATTCATGAATGGCAGCCTTGTTAAACTTATTTGGTTTGATCATTTTTTAGGCTATTCTAACACACGTTTAACCATAACACACGTTTAACCATTTATATTAGCTTTATATTTCTTGCACAGAATCCATTTTTACTGTTCAAATCTGCAAACAACATAACCAAATAAGACAATTTTCAAATGATGTCCAATACCCTTTTAAGTGATTTGGTTTGTCCCACTTGTAGCTCTTTCTATCAGTTTTAACGATAAGCAACTGTACCTTGTGAAAGAGCCTGGATCCTAATTTGCTTGACTCTTTGTTTTAGCCTCTTGGTACTCTGCATCTCTCAGCTTCAAAAACCCATCCCAAATTAGACCACTACCTTGCATTGCGTGTTCGAATTAGACCTCTACGAACCCAAACATCAGAAGACTAAGCTTTCCATTGATGTGACACTAATAGCTTCTTGAGTGTCTCAACTTCTTGGTCTGATATTCGAAGCGATCGTTTCCAGCATGCATGAGGAACGGGGAGATTCCCCAAAGGACCGAATTCTACATTTCAAATATCCTTAAGGGATGGAGCATCCATTACTTGCTGATGTAGACGTGCCAAAGCTAAGCAGAAACTAATGGACTCTGTCGTGGAACGTTGTCCGCTGTCGAAGGGGATTTAGGTTAAAAAATCAGCTAATAATGCCAACTGTAGCTTGAAAAGCAAAATGGAAAAAGACAGATATCCTCTTTATTTCTTATTGCTCTAGAATGGAAATTTGCGTATCCTTGTCTGATTCTGTGATTTTTCAGTTGCAGTGCTAGACTCTTTGAATGCACAAAGTCATTTTCCAAATTTTAAGGGCAATTTGGTGGTGGGAGCCCTGACTGTCAACTTCTTACTACATGTAGATGCACTGTGCACTCATTTGAAAGAGTGCACCTTCCTGTATATGTGAAAAGCTGCGTCTTTGTGACATGCTGCATTTTTTTTCAAAACTTGGCTTTTAGACTTATTGTTATTTTTCCAATCTATAGGTCTTTTGAATAGAAGAATTGTATTGTGCATTTTTTTGCTTTACTTGGGATCAATGGAATACTAGTACTGCTACACACACTACCCCTTGGAGTCCCAGACACAGTGGTAGAAGACTCCCCTCCCCATGCCAATTCAAATTCTCTCTTGAAAATCACAAAGGACATACACACAATGGACCAACGGGGGGGCAGCAACCCTGTCTCAGTCGGTTTACCAAAACGCCCGCCTTTTAACCGTGCAAAACGTACGCATGTATAGAAAACGACCCCTTTGTTCCTCAACAAACAATGACAGAGATGTTTGCCAAGCTATGCACCATGAAGAATAATATTCCTTTCAAGAAAACACACGTCCCGCGTGTAAAAATGAACATCAGGTCAGCCATAAACTGTCCACGTTTTGCTACAGCCTTTCTGACAAACATTGTTTGTGGCTGGCCTATTATATCATTCTCTCAAGAGGAGGTAGACTCCTTGGCACCTAGGGTTGATAGGATCCTAGCATGACTTTCTTGAAACTATGACGACCAGGACTCACCATTGGAGGACTACGGATAATCGCGGCCAGAACCGTAGGGTATATATATGTGCGTTCTCTGGTGTCCAAGGCATCAGTTGTTACTGTAAGCCATGTCGGCGACCTTCACTGGTCTAAATTACAGGTTTGGTGCACCACTGGTGGGGAGGACTGACAGTGACAGAGTTCTGATGGGAAAATGTGAGTTTTGCCTTGTGTCGGATTGGAAAACGCAGCGTGTGTTGTACACATGCATTATCGGTAATGTCTGTAGGTACAAATTATGGAGTAATTTGTGCGTCACTTTGTGGGAAAGTTTTCCTTGCAGAATGGTTAGTTATAGCATGATGGGTTTGTTCAAGATGTCCATGCTTAGATCTTGCATACTTAAGTCTAATGGACATTATTGTGGAATGAAATTCCCTGAAGTTGCATTGTTAAGGTTGTGTTCTACCAGTTGATTATGCTTTCCTGTTTCATAATCTTTTTGTCAGGTTAAGTTTTTTCTGGGACAAAATTAGATACTTGGGGGGGGGGGGGGGGGCTAAGTTTCTCCGAGACATAATTTTGCATTTATTAGTTCAATAAGGAGCAACTTATTGTCATAGTCTTTGAAATGACTTCAGCTCTGGCTTTTTGTAAGGCAATTTTGAAAAATAAGTCACTGAGAAACAGTTCAAATAAGCCTAGCATGTATTACAGTATGTGTTTGTTGATTGCTCTACGTGGTTGAAAAGAGACTATGAATCCCCTGGTATATTTAAGCTAGTGTGTATACCATCTGTTCCTGCTGCAACCAGTGGAAAAATAGCTTCCCTTAAGCTAACATTGTATCAAGCTGACATTTCCAAGTCCAACGCTGCATTAGAGACGAAAACAGATACATCAGGTGTGTACATATTAACATTGGATCTCTGCCTGCGGGCTCACAATCTGTCATTCCTCCCCAACGAGATGGGTTCAAGTCCTGCAGGCACTACTTTCTGAACTTTACATTTTAAATCTCCCAAAGTACGATCCATCAAACATTGCCGTGCCATCTGCCGCTTGACATATTCCTGCCATTTTAGACTTCGGCGTTTTAAAAGCCTCCTCTTTTAGTCTTTATTTTGGCATTATGTCTTGTTGGCAGAAGGATATAGGTAACTAAACAACTCCCCTGTTTTTGATATGAAAGCTTTCGGTTCATGGTTTGTTGATGGGCAGTTGGAAGGGCCAAGGCCAGTTCTGAATTCCTTGGTCTGATACTCGTTCTTAGAACTCGCAGAATTGCTTCTCCTGTGCAATATATGTACTTGACACTTCAAACAGAGTAACGTATGGCCAGCAATGCTCTTTTTGGCTCACACCATTCACAATGCAGCCATACTGTCGCCACATGCACGCCAAAGTGCCCCGCTAACCCACACCATCCCTCCCCCTGATACATATCTAAACACCACATCCAGCCATCTACTCGAGTGCTTTTACACTCTGACTTGCCATGAGAGAGTTGGCGATGCCTTATCGAGGGCACCTCGCATTACTGCGCACGCCATGCTCCATCTGGATCGCAGATAGCGATCTGGCTTGTTGCTGGCATCATTTTTTACGATGCTAGGTTGTCAGGTCTGCCCTTTGAAGGGCTGGGAGATTTCCACTCATGATTATGACATACATGTTTGCCATGTTTTTCCTATCAATGATGAATACACAGGCAATACTTTTATGTTCTGACTAGGCACTGAAGAATGGATGCTGCCCAGGGCATTCTTTTTTCTTGTCAAATGTTCCTCTCCGTAAGTTGTCTTCGTTGGAGTGAGGTCCTTGCTGTTGCAATCATAATAAGACAATGCCAAATTTAACGTTCATCACAATATTTATAGAGGAAATCCTGACTTAAAATGTGTGTTCCATTGCACAGTATGTAAATTCTTATTATTTTGCATTTTTATACCATCTTACAAATTATTATTCTCTATGTTGTGTTTTCCCCAAGTATCCAGGGCATTCATCAGTTGGCTCTGTCCTTGGTGCTAGTATTGTTATCCAAGCATGTAGTCACAACTGTAGGCCACAAAAGTTGATTAGAATATTGAGGAAAAAACTCAAATATTGCACAGCTCTGCTAAAGTGGCATACAATTCATGTCACAATTCTGTAAAATATTCCTAGATATGGATCTGAATTGCTCTCCTTGCTTGATTATTCCCTCCCAAAACTGGTAAATATATCACTGCATACTCTATTTCTCTCATGTATGGACAATGGTCTCCAAAGCATGAAACATGTACCCAATACTGCAGTACAATAGTCATGTGAGCAACATATGCCTTGGACTACGGCCATAAACCATTGAGTTACAACCCCCCCAAGCCTGATATACACCATAATCAAGACCAGAGCTCCACAGAAAGTGCCTGCTCTTTCATGTTTCTATTTTGTTCCCGGCCAGCCTAATAGAACCTGATGCGTTCCAATACCTGGTACGTTTCCCACAAATGACGGAGCTTTCACGGCGGAGGCAGCCCGTCCTCTCGGGACCGGGCTTCTACGGGCAACAGATACATCTCCTGCACGTTATCCATCCATCAGGGAACGGACCTACTGTAAAAAACTTAATTCGGTATCAACAAGGTGGCACAGAAGTTCACAATGCCCCCCTTTATACACCAGGTCACGAGCATTATGGCTTAGTTTATTGGAAGCGGTGGAAAGTACCGTATGTGAGCTTTCAAATGCCAGAGGAGAGTTGTGTTTACGAGGGTTATTACAGCGCCTCGGCTTTCAGATTTTACGGTGAGGATTGGAAAATTTTAACTTGACAGTCGACCTGAATTCAACGGTAATTGCGAGTCCGGCAGGCGAAGGGCAATGATGGATATTTTTACAGCCTTCCAGCATTAAGTAAAGGGACACTTTCATCTTTATGTAGATTGTTGGCGAGAGTTTAATGCAGCGGTAAAAGTAACCCCCTCAAAACCCAGTCTAGCCTTCAAAGCCCAGCAGTGTCATTGACTGCAATGAATGAGTGTGCCATATAATGGTATTTGTGAAATTGTAGCGCCCTTCCTTTGCACATGGGTACGCTTCTCCTTTACGAGTCGTCCACCAGTCTTACGAGCGCTGCCCAAACTCTTCACTTTCAACAGCTATAATGGTAAAATCATTTCCTCTAGTGCGTGTGTACCCTATGATTGGATATATGATTTCATAGTTGTGGTCCTTATGATTTACAGTGGTTAATGCAGCAGTATTGTTGATATTAAAACCTCCGAGGGTTAATCGGACACCTTTTGACACCTTTGAATTGTAACATTTTAGGGCCAGTTGCTCTTCCTCTGAGGCTAATATCTATAACCATAAAGGCACAATAGAACTGTATCACCTTGTGAGGCATGTAGGTGTTTTCTTTGTGTGCTTTACTTCTTGCAGGACGTAGCAAAAGGTTGTAAAGAAATATGAAACCTACTTCTTATTGTGTGTTCGCAAGCATTAACATTCCAACTTTTGGCCGGATTTTGTTGTACTACTTAAAACTATACAATTTTGATTTCATTGGTGATTATTGCGCCCCCAAGTCTGATTCAACAATGAAAGAAAAATTTTCAAAAAAATGAAGCCCAATACGATAATGTTGTGACTGAAATTTAATTTTACTTTTTCAGAACAATTCTTTAAGTATTTTCCAATTTTTGTCGTGGTATTATCTAATTTTTGTGGTAGTTTATAAAGCATTGACCGTCTTTTTTCGGTATGTATTCACAGGTAAGAGCACTTTTGCATTTGTTGCCCATATGTCAAATAGAGTGCAATTTTTCGTTTTAAAAAAGTGCAAAAATCAATTTAAATTTGGATGTGGATACCATCTAAAAATTGGATTTTTCCCTGAAAGGGATACAAATCAATGTGCATGTGGATGCTATCGATAAGATAAAAAGGATTGATTTCTTTTCTTTTTTTTTCAAAGATACCAAGTTCAATGTGCGTGTGGATGCTATCCATAAAATCCATTTTTGGCGGCCTGACTTGGCAACGCTGGCGATCATGAATACAAATAGCGGTGATACTGCTACATTACTGCCTCATCCAAATTTCATTACTTCTCAGTGTCTTATCCCCGCCGCGTGAAACTAGTTACGACACCGCGCCGCTCCGCTAATGTTGTGCCCATCCTGTTAAATGTAAAGCCTCCCATGTGAAAATGGACAGGAACCGTCATTAGCCGAGTTGTAATACTTGGAAGTGCGCTGTAACAAGCGCGGACTGAATTTTTATGACTGCTGTTCAATACCTGTCATTTGACACAAGGCCTTTATTGAATAATGAAGGCTTTTCTCTGCTGATCTTAGAAAAGAAATGCGTGGAAAGCTGAGGATCATATTTGGCAAAAATGAACTTCTGATACCCAAATGGCTAATACTAGCTTGTTTTATGTTTTTAGTGTACTTTATTTTGAGTATGACGTTCATGAATTGTTGAGTGACACATATTACATTTTTATGCATGTTTATCATATATTGATGTTCCATTTGTTTCTCAAAGCACACGTGGGAAACATTGATTTGTGCCATACTTCTCTTCTGTATATTAAATGGCTGAAGGCCTTGTACTTGAAAATATGATACATATACAATATAGCTTTGAGTAAAGGAACACAGAAGTTACATGTAGCAAAGCAACAGACGTACATAAACAACATTTGTTGTAATTTAATTTATTTTGAGGCGGGCAGGTCTCTGCTGTTTGTTTTACTTCAGTTGCGAAAAGTTAAATTTTTCAACTGATTCTACAGAGAAACATCCACAAGCAGCAAAAGAACATCCCAGGTAGAAATAGATAGTTTTTTTCCTGGTCAGTAAAACGGAACAACTAGTGCAGTGTCTTTTAGCCTGGAAGCCAGACTGTATCCTGGCAAATACTTCGTCTCTATGGACAACATGCCCCCAAGAAAATTCTACAACAGGCCTGATCCTGATATTATTGAGATCCGGGTTCGGAATCCAGCCTAAATATCTTGGAAAACCATTTGTCTTCAAACATAAATTTCTGTGAAAGAAGCCCCTTGAAATTTTCTTCCCCGTCCAGTCTTACTTATGTTTGTCCCAACCATTTTTGCAATGGAATATTCAGTACTTTCAGTTCATTGCAACCACACTGAGAAAAAAAGCTTTTGTCATCCTGCAATTTTGTAGGTATCGGAAGAAATCTATCTCAAACACTGTCCTATGCACTAAGTATCTGTGAAAGAAGCCCCTTAAAATTTTCTTCCCCATCCAATCTTACTTATGTTTGTCCCAACCATTTTTGCAATGGAATATTCAGTACTTTCAATTCATTGTAGCCAAACTGAAGAAAAAAAAGAAAGCTTTTGTCATCCTGCAATTCTGTAGGTAACAAAAACAGTCTACCTCAGACACTGTCCTGTGCATGAAGTATCTGCCAGTATGCCATACTGGAGTTCAGGTTGAGAAGTTGCAGCCGTGGGAGGCCATGGTTTGATTTGGTCCTAAATCACCCGATCATCTCGGACATTCGCTGCTGTATCGCCTCAGGTCCTGTGTAGTCGTTTAGGTAACACGCACAGTTTATTACACCGAGCACAATGTCACAGAAGGGCTGGGACGGCCCATTTGCAACTATTCGTTATTCCAAATGACAGCATAATCATTGCTTGAAGGGTGTATTAATAACTCAACATTCACATCATGTTTGTATGATTATGGGGGAAACAGTACATCTTTATTTCATACATTGGTGCATTAAGTTATATCAGTATGAAAAATGAATTTTGTTGAGAGCAGGTCATTTGATATTTGACCTTATGACCTTGAGCAGAAGTTATGTTTGTGCTCACTTCTCAAAAGCCTCAATCACAAACATGTACATTGTATGACAGCTTTACGACAATTTAGCTATTTTGTCCTGTTAGCCATTTTGTCTTGTTGAAGCTTGTCCAAAATCCTTGTGGACATTCAGTTCTTTCAGGGCTTTGCTACAAAATTACATGATATAGATGTGTATTCGACTTATAAGGTGATCATGTTTCAGTGTGGTTTGTTGAGAGCACTTGTAGGGTAGGAAGAAATTTGGGCACAGTCGTTTGTAATGTCTTTCCTGATATGAAGTGACTGATTTAGCATACAACATACTGGGGGGAAAGCTGACCATGCATCGTAAGCTGGGCAGTCACGTATTTTGTATATGACACATCCATGCATATCCGAGCATTGGAGCCTAGAGGGATGACTTACCCGTTATGCCATTTTGCTTCGGCAATTTACGATTTGCGTAATGCAATACTGCATGTCACGTCAGCAAGCACAGAGAATACAAGATTTAATAAAGACTTCCAAGAGAAATTGGGCGGCTTGTAATTCGGTGTACGTGTGGGTCTGTGAAGATATCTGCTGTGAAATTGCTTCACAATTTATCAAGTAAAGCTTAGGTGGGAAGAAAGAGCTATACAGTAGTTATGGTATTGTTTGGTACCTTTGGGTCCCGGTGTATCGCCTGGAGGCTTCATATCCGCAAAAGCCAGAACAAAATGAAGCCTTCCTGTCCCCCAGAGAGAGCGTTGACATTGGTGTTTCAATCTCGCGTTGGGAGGCGGGTACAAATTTGTTGATAATGTAGTAGGACTGCCATGGGGGGAGGGCACCTCTGGTGGGCTCTGATAGGGGAGACGCCGTCGAGGGAAATCAAGCAAAGAGCTTTTAAGAAGCAATGAAAAACGAGCGTCTACAGTTTAATAGACAGGTTAAGAATCTCGCTATAATGCCGTAGGTAACAACGTTGCAACTTGAAAAGAAAGGAATGCGATGAAGCCTCAGAAGTATCTCTGATTGAATGAAGTTATTAATGGCTCATGCTGTACATCCTTATATGTCACAATGCAAATCATTTTTAATGAGTATGTTAGAAGAGATATGTCTTGCAAGAGGCTGTCAAAAAGATGCTAGAAAAGATTTTTAAACAGAACTTGATCATTGCTCTCTGGTGTAAGCAATGAAACACCAGTGGGGAGGGGTGTTATAGTTGAGTCATGCCATTTCCATTAACAGAAAAATGCATTATGGCTGTAGGGATTGAGTGCTGGGGTGGGGGACACTTTATTGGAATAGTCTGAGAAAAATAGCACTTTCTCCTCTGTTCTTGACACTGGACTAAAATGAAATACCCTTGTGATAAAATGGAAACTTTTTGAAGGACATTTGCTGATTAGCTCATGCCCATGAAATGCCTGACTGTCGGCATGTTCTTTAGAGGTCATGTTTCAGTGTCAAGGTCATCCTTGAGTGGAACAGGTGGTTGGTGACACCAGGGTCCCCGACATGAGAATTACATGTGGCAGCCTGACACTGGGGCCTGCAGCTGTGTGGTCTGCTGCCTCTGCCATGCCAACATCGTTCAGGGGCGGTGTATGCCCGGTTATTACCGGCTTGTTTGGTTCGACCCACTGGCCTGGTTTGTAAACTACTGCTGGGAACCCATGCATGGCAACTTTTACATTCTGAAGTTTTCAAGGACAGAATATATACCATAGCACTCGAAACTTGCAGTCTAAATCTCTATAGCACCATGCATGTGGGGAACATTTCAACTTTTACATGTAATTGTTACAGTCATAGTACTGGTGGATATATATCTAAAAATTTGATATAGAGGGACTACTGATGGATCTGAACATAATTTACAAGGGCATAATTTACAAGATATATTACACTTGGCATTTTTAGATACAGTTACAAGATCAACAGTTATTGCTACATTTGTGTTAAGCCTTCCTATGGCCACTGTGCATGTAGAGATAATCATGATGAATAAGACTTTAGATGATAGAAAACGTGATGTCCTTTGCTCAATTGCTCGTAGATGAGGGTATTATATGCACCTGTGGTGTTCCCAGGATATCTACGCAAAGGAGTTTTCGTGTGATAACAAACCTCACGCTGTGTTGTTACAAATATCTTAGACATATTTATCGTATCCTTTGCACCTGTAGGGATCCAGGTGCAGTCTTGTTGCAGTTTTCTCTTTTTTATGCACCTGTGTAACTTCCTTGCTTTAGTGTGTCTGAGTGTCTGGAGAGAGGGAGAAAGAGAGAATGTCTGTGTGCTGTTTTCTGTGACTGTTTTGGAAAAGCTCTTGTTGGGTCTCAGTTAAGTTGGTTTAAGTCCTACCCGTACCAGATGGTACATAGGGTAGCTCCCATCTCCATTTCAGTAGCCCCTGGGCTTTTTGTAATCACTAACGGCAGGGGGCTAGTCCAGAAAAGTAGTTATTGTGTTCAACTAGCAAACTCTTTCCCAAATGCTGAGTGCTAAGCAGAGAAAGCAGCATGTACCATTTTTTTGGTCTTCAGTATGTGACTGAGCCAGGGATCGAACTCACAACCTACCAAATTCAAGGCTAACATCCTTACACACTTGTCCATTGCCCTGGTCTTGCTGGGTGTACCCCAATACAAATATTTTGCATGTCCCGAGGAGCGTACACTAATGTGTGTGACATGTTCAGTGAACGCTGTTACAGCCATTGTGGCCAGCTTCAGGGTGGTATGCTGTCACAGGTAGTTCTGCTTGTCAGGGCCAGATGTCACATACATGTGTGTATACTGTTGGGAGCTGAGATTCCTTCTTTTATGTGGTTGGTGACTGTAGACTAGGCAAACTTGCCCAGTGTTTTGTTTTGTTTCTATTAGACATATGTCTATACACCCCAACAAAAGAGGTAGGGGTTTGGCGAAATGAATTTCAATTAGATTTGCTTTCCACACAAAATTGAATATACAGTCATTGTTAGGTTTAGACATTTTGCAACATTACCAGATTAGACTGTTAAAGAAATAAGATATGCTTGAAAATACAACCAGTGGCTGATGGACCCGATAGAAAAATATGAAGAGTTATATAAGAGAATCTTTAAAAAATATTTCTTTGCATTTCTGGCTAGGATGATAGCCCTTCCTAGATCAAGACTAGCACAACAGAAATATCCCCACATTGAACCATCAAAGAGACCAACTGATAGCAATCTTGGTAACTTATAATGATACCCCTGTCGAAGATATCCTGTACAGCGATAAAAGAGAATCGCCAGGGATCACAAGAAGTTTGTGACATTTTCTCCTCTTTGAAGAGACCTTAAGTGTTCCCAAAGGGAAGAAAATCATCAATTTTGCCTCTCAAATGTCTTCCCGTTTTGGCACGAGATGAGTGAAAGTCAGTTGCGTTTCGCAACAGATGGCAGTTGGGATTTGGGTGCTGTGGGTAACGTGACACTGCCCAGCAGTCACCTGTTGGTGGGTTTAATCCTCTTACCGCTGCCCCCCACCCCCTCCTGGGAACCCCCTACCTACTTCATCAAAGATTATCCCCTACAAAATGACACAGTGATCAGGTATTGTAAATCATAGCTTTATTCCAAAAACCGTCAAAAATGAATGTCATCTTATACAGTAGTGGTCCCATTAAAATCAGAAAGTGTGCACTTGTTTGATTATTATTGAAGGCGACTAATTTTGGTCATATATCCTCAATTTCATTATGGTAGCTTTTATACTAACCAGCAAATGCATTGCAAGAGTGTCTAGGCAGGTGTTTTGTGGACAAATGTCATCACTTTTTATTACCTTGTCTAAGAGGTTATGCTTTTATTAGTATAATTTTGTTGGCTGGTTCGTTGAAGATTTTGACAGCAGTTACCTGTGCTAGCTTCTACTGTATTTGAAATAAGTCGTGACTTAGAGCAGCTCAAAATGTTACATTTTAAAAAGTACCTAAACTCAGGTAACCCCTAAAATGTTGTATCCAGCAGTCTACCATAGATGTGATTTTTAACGACGTATCGTTTGGTGAGAAACTAGCTTGAAAAATGTGGGAACGCTGTACCTCACGACCTATGCAAATGAACCCAGCCGACTCCTCTGCTCCAGAATTTGTAGCGCACTTTCTAACAGATGTTGAGCTGGTGACTTGGCACAGTGAACCTCCCGACCTCGCACCGCGAGTCTGTACAATCACACCCCAGTGTGAGGCGGAGTCGCATCTTTAATGCATCCGCCAGCCCTGGCTTTTGGAAACTTTAAAGTACCTGGCACCCATCGGCAGGGTCAAGTTGTGGCTGCGCCAAGTGTGCTCGGTGCCAGCACTCCTGCACATGGTGAAACAATCTGGGTACAGGAGATAAGTAGATGTGCTGTACCGCTGCCAAATTTCCACTTTGTTAATCGCAAGAATGTCAAGATGTTCTTTTTGTGTTTTTTTCCCAAGGAGACTGTCTTTCACAGACTTTCAGACCGGATGTCATTTTGGCCAGACTTTAAACTGATATTAGTTCAATGCAGGGCTGTTTCCAGCTTTCTTTCTATTTTCCATCCCACTCCTTTTGGGGAAGCTCATGATGTTAATTGTTATTTTAAGCATATGAAAACACATTTTCATCAATTTCATATCATGAAGTTCAGATATTTGGAAGCTCGGGTGAAATTTTTGTCCTTCCCAACAAGATAATTTCGGTCCCAAGACAGGGATGGGTCTTGAAGACAACTTTGTTTCAGTCTGAATGACCTGAAGCTAGTGTATTATACCAAAGGCCGGTTATATTGGCTATTTGTGTACAGACACCTTTCTCAAAGGTTTTAAAGTCATTGAGTGAACTCAGTTTGTTAGTGGTGACTTGAGGCAGCCTTTAGATAATGGTAGAGACTCCCTCACAGTACCTCTGTCGGATAACTAATTTACGAAGACCTTGTATGGAGTTTGTCAAGATCAAAATTGTTACCGGTTGATCCAAAACACGAGAAACCGACAAATCATCCTGCTACTTTGAACTGAGCTCACAAGTTAGCAAATAACCATGGAAGCAATTTCGACAGGAAAAGGACTGCCTTGTATCTGAGTCTGAGTCAACAATGAGACAAGCCAGTTCCACAGGTTCAAACAGACTTTGCCCTGTAACGTCGGTAGATACACTGTAACACCTCGTTTCTTTCCTCCCACACGTTCTCTCAAGGAGCTCTTAAGTAATAGGTGACGCGCCAGTTGTAAAGAAAAATGCCACAACAGTGGTAGAGCTTACTGTGCAATATTTTTTTTTTTTTGCTGACGTTGATGGTTTACAAGTTCAAGTTGCACCTGCTGGTGTGGCTCAAGTTCAACTAATCTTGTGCCTCAAATCATCTAGAAAAAACAATCTCAGGGCTAAGTCCGTGTCCCTGTCTTAAAGAATCTATCCTTGGGCACCAACTATTGTGAAGGATTGTATTAAACATACCACATAACAATGAATAAAAGCACCAAGTCTCTTCTGTTTTTGTAGGAACATGATTTGAGTCTTCATGCTTCAATATGCCCTCTTTTTTACAAATTGTACTGATATAAAACTTTTGCTGTCATATTTGTACATTTCTGCCTTGAAAGAAGCATCTTATTTACTCAAAGAATTGGTTTTAACACCAAGACTGCAACTTAATGTGTCAACTAATCTTTAAACTAAAACTATGACTTTCATTTCAATATATTCTGTATTTCATTTTTCAGACAACAGCAACCACAAGATGTCATCTTCTCCCTGATTCGTGAGATGGCTCCTCCTGGTGTGAAGACCGTGAACCTCGCGGACGCGCGGGAACGCACCCTCGCCAAGGGCTTCACGCCCGACCAGTTTGACGAGGCCATCGAAGAGTACGAAGACCTGAACGTCTGGCAGGTCAACGCTGCGAAAACAAAAATCACTCTGATTTAGTACAACATAAACAAACAGCATGTTCAAGGTTTGCTGAAAGTCAGACAAAGGTCAATGACTGATGTATTTCATTCTTAGAATGACAGGCAAGTTAAGCTGAAGATTTGTCAATGAAGGTGAGACATCCAAGTAATACGATACACCAAAAAGCAGTTATGCAAGCAACTGGATATGATTTTGGAAACATATCCTGTTGCTTGAGTAACTGCTTTTTGGCATGAACTGTAGATTCTAAAGTGTTTCCAATGGATTAAATCTAGTCTAACTCGTACACATAGCAATTGGTTTAGAAACATTTGTAATCAATAGTTTGTTGTGATTTGCTCGGGACAAGGGCTTCTAGTCACTTTTTCCAAAATGTGTCTGAGTTCATTGTCATGTGCTAATTTGATTGAAAGGTTTACTCCAAGTTTGTAAACACACCCTCGGAATTGTGGTGTCTTGAGTGGCAAGATAGTCGTGCAGGAAAATGTTTACCTTGCTAGCCTTTTGTTCTTGTCGTGTGAAACAGGAAAAGGATTCGGGTAGATCATGATTCAATTGTGAGCTAACTAAGTCTTAATAAGTGACTATCTTGTATCCTTGTGTGTAGGTTTTTGTGTTCACTGTAAGTTTACCAATATTCAACGCTGAAACTCATAATACATGTATATGCTCATGTTTCATAACTCTTTCCTTCATGTTTTACTGGACCAAAAGACAAATGTTAAGTTTAAGGTACCGCATGGTGATATAAGTCTTTTTATATTTTTCACTCCCAACAAAAAGTGCCTTATTGATATTCAACTCCTACAAGTGAGAAACCAAGTGTCCTTGCAGTATTGATTTGGATGAGGAGCTATAGCTTAGATGATGAAACCTAACCATGATTTTTAAGACTCTACAACTTGTAATCGTGCAAAATGTCATGTAAAGACCATTCAACAGTATCTACTTTATCATACAACTTTAATGGGTACAACAGGTATGATTAAAAGGGATGATATATTTTGTAGTACTAGTAACATCTTTAGCAGATAACTTTCTTTTCTTTGCTGTGTGTTACAACAAAATAAAAGAAATGTTGAAACATAAATAAGCAACGACTGAATTTTCATTTTATTGTTTTATGCTTGTATTGAAACATGTGATTCACATTCATCAGACATTGATGCTTTTCTTAGTCCTTAAAACCTCCAATATTCTTTTAGGCCAGTCTTGCCAGTGCTAAGCCAGAACAAATCCCTTTTCCTACTTCCTCCCTCAATTTATTCATAAATTTGCATACATTACTTTATACACCTGTTCAAAGTTGAAGAGGTTAATTGCTTGAGACCTACAGTGTTGGCTTGAAGGACAGCTTTGGCATTTTGAGAGGGTTTAGAAGAACACCATGAGATTTAAGTGAAGATGACATATTGAGTGTGCAGAAGAGTTCAGAAGCAGGCTATTTGTCCTACATAGACGAAGTGTGAAGAGATTGCTGTGTATTCTAAGATCAAGGTTGCATTGTATATAAGGTTAGATGTCCTACATACATTAGAGTCACTAGGATGAACTTCGCTGTGTGAAGAGGACTAGTCACACTTTTATCACCGCCCAAAAGTCAAGGGTGAGGAATGCAGTGTGAAGGAGACTACAGATGTGCCTTATCAGAGTCAAGAAGTCTCAGCAAGACTTAAGTTTTCAAGACAGCTTAAGTCCTAAGACTAAGTACAAGAGAGGTGTGAAGTGATGTGGCTCAGAAAGAGGTGTCTACCCCGTCTTACTCGCCCCCCCTCCCAAAATGGACAACCATCCATCTGACGATCAGCATTCAGCAGGCGACCTTGCTGTTCTCAAGAAAACTGTGCACGACTTGGAGGGAATCTAGACAGCATTAACTGCCAAATTTTTAATGTTCCGCTCCCCGATATTCCGGAGTTCTGGGTTTATGCGGAATGAGGGCGGATGGGTGTGGGGATGAGCCGCAATTACACGTGTCAAATCAGAGTGCGCGCCTAGCTCAGCCGTAATGGTGTGCGCGCATGTTAGACGGCATCAGATGGAGATGGATGAACATTTCGTATGGATCCTACTGACGGAAATGCCAGAATAACCGCCTCTGAATCAATATCGGTTAATCCAGGCATTAGCAAAGCTGCAAACAACATTTCTTTCTGAGCGACATGTTCAATACAAAGTGACTGAGGTGGCCAGCAAACAAGTGTGCTGCTGTTTTCCCATATGGTCCTTGGGGAACCAGACAACAGAGACAATCATTATCAGGTTACAACTTACACACATTTGTACATTGAACTCTTCACAAAAGTTCTATTCCCATGACTCTAACAGACTGACACACGAGCTAAAGATCGTTACAGAACATCAATACACTGCACCACCAAAAGACCTCCCTCCCTCGCGAGTGCCTTACTCTTCGTTCAGCAAAATTATTTCCTGGGGGCAAAGAAATATGTTTCCAAAGCATTTATCATAACTTTTTTGACATCAGTCCAAACTATCTGAGAGAAGTTAATAGCAACAAGAATTGATTGTATCTAGAATTGTGACTCATACACATTACAGTCCCTGCAAAGTACTAGATAAGCTTTAAACATAAAACTACTGTAGATACCAGATAGACATGGCTTACTTGATTGCTTAGGAGTCTTAGGTGACAGTGAGGACTACATAGCATTCTGCAGTCCCCATTTCCAATGTCATGCCCAGAACCCCCAATCAGCCTCTTAACTACGGAAAGACAAACGGCCGCCGTAGTTGAACCAATTCCATTTCGGAATCCTTCGGAATTCCGCGGGGCCATTATCCCGGGATCTGGGGTAATAGGCAGGGAATTTGGTTAGAGAATCAGCGGATGGGGCCCTTAATGACGCCAGATGATGGCCCGGACCTGGGAGCCATCCCGGGCGCGGAAGGGGCACCCCGAGTATGTGACCTTATCTGGACTGTAGTGACTGAAGAAATGTCCAACATATGTCATTGGTTGTTAGGTTCCATCCTTCAGAGGAATCTTAAGTTAGTCTAACTGTACAATTCTGTCAGTGAAGAGATACATGTAAGATTTTTATAAAGATATTGAGAAACACTTTAACAGATAAATTGCAACCTCTATCTATTTTGTCATTTAGTAACATTGTATGATGATGATGATGAACATTGTATAAAAACAGTTTTTTGAAGTCATCTTTACCCAGAGAACAGCTTTCTATCTGGGGAAATGATGATGATGACTTCAATGGTAACGTTACATGTATTCAGGGCAAACTAAAGCAAATGCTATTCTCAGGCAAACATTTATTCTTTTGACTTCTATAGCCACTCATCCAATGTAAACACATGTATAAAGGTAAAAACTACAATGTATCGTCCTATGCCATTTGTTCAACACTGCTTGGTACATTGTTATAAGCAGAATCTCACTGAACCTTCCGCATCGATGTCCAGTAATTACTATCACCAGTAATTGTAATCATTAAGTGTTAAGCCACACCGTTGGCCATCATTAATTATCTTGACGTTTTAAGGAACTTTTTTAATGAACTACTTGCTGTGCAATGAGTAATGTCCCTTGAGGTTTGATGATCCCTGTGCTTTTGGGAATTGGGCAGTATCGCTATGCAATGTACTCCCCTGATACTTACTTTATATCAAGCACTATCCAGGAAGTTGATGGACTTATTTGTATGATATGATTTCATTTATGACATCATCGGAAATTGTAATCCTATACATTAAGGTAAGGATGCCATTAGATAAAGGAAAATGCATTAAACTCTTTTTGTTTTGAGTTAATGTAAAACGTGATGTGATATTCTATGATAGAGATGCCCGGCTTTATGGATTTTGCCAGAAACAATTTTGACCAGGATTGCTGGACATTACCGGACAGCGGTGCTTCGGTCACTTTGAAAGTCATGTTCCCAGATAAGTCACTATGTTTGACTTTGGCTTGCAATACAATCATTTGAACTGATGGAATGATGCCGTAGTTATTTAGATATCATTACCTAAGGGCACACCAATTCCATTTGGATGTATGAAAGTCATAGGAACTTGCAACAAATGGCAGATCATGGTTTTAGATTTGGAATGAGGAATTCTTTTATCTCTGGATGAGCCATACATGTATTACCTGTAAATGATATAGAAATTGTACCTGAACCAGTAAGCAAGGAGTGGGTCTAACAAAACTTGCGAAAACTCATGTCATTGGTTACACAATATTCATTAGTGTCATTATGACTAAAAGTTTGGGAGAAAACGTAACCAAAAGAATCTAATGTGGGACCAAAGTTTCAACTATAGTCATGCTGGCACCTTTCGTGGTAACTCAAGTTTGGATATATTCATGGAGATTGTAAGGTTAGTGCTCCTGCCTTCACAAGTCCCTTTACCGACCCTCTGTGACCCGTAAAACTGATATTATGCACCAGTTCTGATAAACCAGGCACCACTTTAGCTACACTCCGGCCGCCCAAATGAAGAAAAATGAGAGCATTATCACCCGATGAAAAAACCAATACAAGTTTTAGCGCCCTACATTAGGCAACGTCAAGTCAATAACCTGGACTTGATTTGGAGGAAATTTTATGGCAAAATGAGAACTCCAGACCAGTGTGGAAACATGTAAGACATATACTCAAACAGTTTGCGAAAATACTGAAATGTCTTAGATATTTCAATATTTTCGCAAACTATATATATAATATTTGTGTTAAAGCTTATTGTGAATTGCATGATATTCTTGCCTATTAACATTAATTTGATTATTGTCGAGATTGGAATGCATAACCATAGCAACACAGCGTTCCAATCTTCATTTCCCATTTTAGCGTGCATTTTTTTCAACGCAGCACAGTGATCAACGTTCCATGCAATCAATGCACATCTCCAAAATGCTGTTTGGAAAACTCAACATCCTTTCCTCTATGGACTATTCTGACCTGACAGAAACCATTTCCTCTACCCTAATGTAGCCATAGTTAGTTACTTCCCCCCAGAAAGCAAGAATTAAAGCTTGGACCTGGGCCAGAATCTGCCTAGATAGTTATCTGAGTGGGAAGACCACCTGGGTCCCTCTGGAACAGTGGCTGATGGATGGGTGGATGGCCCTACACATGCTTTCTAGTCATTAGTTATCCTTGAACTTGAAATTCCTGCAGAAATGATGGCACCGGATGGTCAGAGGGAAACGGACCGTATCGCAGCTCATCTGAACAAACTTCCTTATGCAGTTAGGTTATTTGAATGTACTTTGAATAAAAAGCTGTTGTTCACAGTTGATCATGTAAATGGTCATTCTACTGCAATATTTTGCAATATTTTGTGTTTGCAGGGTAAAATGGTAAAATCGACTTAACGTGTTAAATCCACCATTGTTTTTATGTGATTTGAACAGAGGTCTTCATAAACATGAGAAACATTGGAATCAAATAGAAAAATCATGATTATTGAGCATGTCCAGAATGCGAGATATCTAAACCTGAAGTTCTGCTGCAGTACCAAAGCAAACTACTAGGTGGCCCATAATGTAGTCATTTTCAGTCTTCTTATCACAATATGCAAACTCAACAAATATAAAACTGAGTCAGCCATTTAATTATCCTCTTTAATAATAGACACACATACAAACACTGCCTACCTTACAAGTTTCTTGAGAACAGTAAAGCAAGGATATAAGCACTAAACAACACACAGTGGAGACTAAAAGCTTTCTTTTAAGTTGTAGACTAACGTTTCAAACAATAACCTATCAAATGTAATAAGAGATCAGACTTTGAAACTTCATATTGAACTTGGCATTTGATTGTATTTATCCATCTGTACCTGACACCCACATACAAAATGCATTCAAAATCTTCTGAAACTCTTCCACGACTCCCGACATTTTCACTAGCACTTTGAGGCAAAGTCAACAGCCGTTTGACATTTATATTTGCCTTACTCATTGCTTACTCTATGTTTCAAGTGTGTGTATTAAATTGCGGAAACTGTTACATGTACTCCCTGGCATCTTGTCTGCACGGCTTCCTACCACATGCCTATTGTTTTGTCTCCGCTTAAACAAACAGCTCCTCCTACTGCGTCGGCATGTTTGAAACAGAGAATTGCCACCACAAAACATGACATCTGTTTTCAACACAATTGTTGAAGGAAAATGGCGTCCTTTGAGTTGAACTTCATAGATGTCTGCAAACCAAGCTTCATCATTATTCTCTTTAGGCCTCCTTTCCACTTTACCCATGATTTTGTGATTGGAATACAATGCATGATATACTAGTGGAAGTATGATTCAAAAGACAACAAAACAGTCAATAACATAAAAAATGTCTTCTTTATCTATGAAATTCATTGAACAATCTTTCAAATTTTCAGTTGTTTATCATTCCCACAGCAGTCAGTGAAAAGGAGAATCATGAACAACTACAGCTGCTGCTTTCTCTAACCCCTCAAGGTGAAATGATATGACTTGAAACTCTTGTTCCACTCCTAAAACCAAAGCTTTGCCCTCTGACCTTGAGAAACTAAACCATGATAAGGATCCTTTTAGTTGGTCTACTACAAACCAATCAAGCATCCATATCCTGGGCTCTGGGAAGATCAGATCTAACAGGAGAGACCAGCAGAATTCTGATTTTTGTTTCCTCGTACAGAAAAGTTTACAAGCTTCTTTGGCAAGAGTGAACTTGGTTTCAGAATTAAGGTTCAATTGGCAAAATTGAAAAAAAATTGGGCTTTTGTACTGAAATGTCTTGTAAGTTGATTTGGCAAAAGGTGATACAGGTGTAACAAGAGCTATGTGCAGATGTTGTAAGGAAAAACATGTACTTCAAATTTTTTGACATCCCGATTTTTTTGCTGACACAATAAAGTAAGGTTACCAGTTTACGGTCAAATTATGGAAAATAACATATTTTTGAAAGACCAAAGGGAGAACCAACTATCTAAACCCATTAAAAGAAATAGCAGGTTGTCGGCTAAAATGCGTTAACTGGCAACCTTACCTTAATAATCCTTAGAAAATGGTACAAACGTCATTCCCAACATCTGCTTGGAGATTACCGATTAACTAACGTTACATTGTATCTTGCTTCTTGGCAAATGTAGTGAGAGGATTTGGAGGGTTTCGTTTTAAGCTTGAAGGATCTTTGGGTAATGGAAAAGATTGCTTGATATTCAAATGAAAATTCTCCTTGGGTCCTTCCAACAGAACTTGGAAGACTTCTTACTTTCAAATAAACAGAAGTAAATTTATTTGGACGAAAGTACACATAATCTACATGCAATTGTATAGGTCTGACTCTCCATGGCACAGGCTTTAAATACATGACTGCATACAGGCAGTGAAATTACATGCAAACGCCCTGTGGCAAAGGCACAATCTCTGCTACATCTTTCCCCTAAATCCACTTGCCAGAAACGTTGATTAACTGTAATACTAGAAAGTGGTTTGAACTTTCTGTTCAGAGACTATTTAGATCTAAAAAGATTACTGCACCTTGTTACGCTACATCCATACACGTTCAACAGGCGAGTCAATTTTAGGGATGACTGTATCGCTCAATTTACTGTACGCTACGCGGAAACTGATCTCTTCAATGTCTTTTAGACTCTCTCTACTGATTGCACAAAGGTAGTATAACAGGGAGTGACATTAAGTTTATCACTGACACTTAAAGTCATTCCTACTTTCACTTAATCACAAGAAAGATGGCAGAGAAGGTAGGGAATGACAAGTGATCTTTTCTATTACATTTCCTCATACCTTGGGAAGATGATGATTTCTGAAGGCCTTGTTTGATTGTGAATAATCTAGGAAAATTATACCCATGAGTTCAAATTTGAAGAAAGCACTTAATCATAGACTGTTTCACAGCCTTTTGCTTCTTAATGTTCAGTAAAAACTACAATACTAGAAAATCAAGTTGTAGCTTATACTTTATAGACATCCAATGCCAAAGTCTATTTCTGTGAGCTGAAAAAGTCAGTTTGAAAAATGCAAACTTGATGGACTTCTTTGAGAAGACTTGAAAGGTAATGTAGCAATGAACTGTGTCAATCAGGTATACTACTTCTAACGTTTCTCCCTCGCTCCAAAGTGTAATGAGGACAGCAGGAAAGTGCTGTCACGACGCTTTGTGACCCTTTGCAGCAAAGCCATGCAATATAATGGTCACAGGTTTCAAACTGCTCTAGAACCAATTTTGTATTGCTCGTACTTTCCTTCTTTGCCAAGCCATCAAGTCCAATGCCGTTTTCAAAAATTTCATTCAGATTTCGGATAAGCCCCAAACCACTACGACGTCCATAATCCTGCCTTTTTTTACCCCACATTAATTCTGTACGACACCTCACAAGCATATACTAATGCCCATCATCAGAGCTTTGATCTCCATGTACTACATTTGATGCCATCCCGAATCGCATTTCCACTTTCCATCAGGCATTGTTAAGACCAGGGATTCTGCATTATTCACCATATGAGTAATAAATGTCAGCAACAGAGCACTTTGCTTGATCTCGTTAGCTGGGCTCATTTCTAGATCAATCACTCTCTCATCTATCTTATCTGTCTGGGGGAGGAAGATATCCAAGAGGATTTCCATTTCAACATGTCATTACGCGATCCTCGCATTCATACAGCTCTTGATGGTGGTCTCGGGCAGAATTTGTGATGCAGATATTTCTGACCCTAAAGCGGTACCATGTTTTGCTTAACTGCTGAATATTACGGTGAGTGAACAGAAGAGTGTGGTGTTATTCTAACTTAAGTTTTCTTCTTGAATTTCACCAAATATTAGTAAGAGTTCTAACAGTTAGAACTCTTACTAATATTTGGTGAAATTCAAGAAGAAAACTTATTACTTAGGCAGTGCAAGTTGCTAGCTCGTTTTGTAGACTTTTTGTCAACGTGAAATAGGCAATGTGCAAAATAGATGAATACTATGTTGATAGAAAATAGTTACAGAGAACTTATTAATGTCAACAATGCGCAGATAGTGACTTAGAATTTACTTTAAATTTAGTAGGGCTTTTAATGGCCACTAATTTGCAAATTGTTTAATGCTTTACCTTTTCATGAGAAGTCCCTAGCAATACCATATCCCCAAATATTTTGGGGCTCTCAGCAAATTGAAATCCCAAACGGCCAAGACAAGATAAAACATCTGCACATTTCCCAGAAATTTCACAAATACTTCTCCGCCCCTAGTCCTGATACTGTGATAGTTTTTGGACCCCCCTCATATGTTCTCCTCCCCGATAACTGTTGGACGATCCCCGAGGACCTCAGCAACAAAGGGTCCCCATTCCATGCAAAGATTCCTGTGTTTCCCTGGGTACACTGTGTGTTTTTACCACAATGACACAGTTTGAATACAACAGTCCCCGAGGAAAATTAACTAACCAACCTCTTGAAAGCAGTGCATTATCTTCAATTGGATTTTTGTATTGTTGTACTGTTTTTGTTTTCCCCACAATTGACTCCAGTATTATTATGTTATGGTGCCATTTGTTAATTGAAATTTGAGCAAATTGGTTTTCAAGCTCTCCTTTGAAACTTGAATCAAAAATATAAACAGTGGATTTAGTTTCTAAGCATTCAATAGGGCGTTGTTGTCTACTATTGACAATTAGACAAAACTTCCCCAAATAGTTACATGTAACCAAAACAGACTCTACTAAACAAAAATGTTATTGTACAAGAATCAACACGCACAAACAAACACTGCGTTGAAACATATATATATACATCTTGACTAATGTAATGTCAACTTTACATATCCACGTCAATCATAACCTTTTTCTTTTTTTCAAAATATACACGGAAATATTTGTTGCATACTAGCTCTACGGTAAAATCCAAATGCCACTTTTGAAGCTAGCAACAAGAAGAGGTAGTACTTCCAACTGTTACGGGAATTTGCAAGAGCGGTGACCATCTGGGACTTTTACCTATAGGGGGTCTTTTTTTAAAGAGCCGACAAAAATCACTCTGGGTGCATCGCTAGCAGGAAAAAATGCTGACATCCCATTTTAGCTTTTCTTTGAACAGTGCCATGAACCAAGAAAACGGTGTCCAAGATTTCATGCGACACACATTTCCCCTTTTCTCCGCCCTACCACAACATTTACTCTGAAATTTCCGTATCATTGTTGGTGTGCGGAAGCAAAGGTAAACACATTACAACTGTAGCAGACATGTGTAAAACCACAGATATTATCTAGCTAGATGGACCGGAAGAAGAATGAGAAAGGTAGAGGAAGAGACTTAATTGAATTGTCGTATTGTTACCAACAAGTCAAAAAGTGAAACTCAATGCCAAAGTTGACTGACCTTGGCAAGGGCTAATACAGGAAAGGAAAGCATTACTCACGGCCAATCTACCAGGGTCCCACTGGCCAGGAACTCTGTTCTGTTGCTAAACGTTCACAAGTTGACAAAAGGCGCACCTTTTATCGCCACCTACACTAAAGATGCGTCAAAGGTGTGCAAACACTGACGTCACGACAAAAAGTCCCGCCGCGGAACCTTTTCATCTCCGCACTTCCATATATGGGGTAACCCCGTGACTCTGACCAATGGGCGGTCGAGATCTCTGATCTAATTAGGCGTAACGGCCAATCAGAGCGCGCCTCGATGTTTTGCAATATTTATTGCAATTTGGCCCAGAAGAGTCATTTCGGGAGTGTCGAAGTGTGTCTATGGCTGCGGTAGTGGAGTTATAGTTTGCTAAATACGGTGCTACAGTCGGAAAGCTTGGTTCAGCGGCTTCACGAGGGATTGTTGGAGGACCATGGCGTGTGTGGGACTGTTGGTGACGGTGTTGGCGGCCAGTTTTGTCGGGGGAACTCTCTCGCAAGTCCAAGACGATGCGGCGGTAGTCCCGACGTGTCGAGAAGTTCAGCAAGCATGGGTGTACAAGAGTTTGGGCCCCAAGGACCTCGTGCCGACAGCGCCGCGCATAGGTATGCCTCATGAACTAACCTCTAGAATCAGAAATTACCAACTATAACAACGTTTTGGCCCGTCTCGGACCCATGTGGTAGTGTCGGCGCCATTCCCTCGTTGTGTGGCGAATTTGTTGCATTTTATTTTGCATTATTTAGAAACTTGTAGCCATGCTGGTATGTGCAGCTCTGCTTTATGTCGTGTGTACACATACAGGGCACGATCTGGCTGTCTGCTCCAAAGGGAAAACTTGCTGCACCAAGAGAATGGAAGACAAGTACCTGGAAGCCTCCAAGAAGGATTTCCAAGACGTCGTGCAGTCCACGAGCGCTTACTTAAAATATCTAGTGTCGCAAAACGCCGCCAGGTTTCAAGGTACGTTTGTGATTCAACTTTATAATAAAATATTGCCATATTGTACTTTGATATGTTGTAGTAGTGGAGTCGGAAAGCCAGTGACTTTTTCTTAGGTAATTCTGTCTCTCCGAGTTGACTTAAGGTCGGACCGTTCAGAGGGATAGTTGAGGTGTTCCGTTTCACGATCAATTTGCGACCACAATGTGAGTTATTCGGGGAGGCAGGGCTCTCGGATCCCGGGCAAGCGACCGGGATTAATTCAGTAGCTAAACATATCAGGTACCCAGTTTGTGTGTGGGTGCGGACTGAAGGGGAAGTTCCCCAAGGATGTATTTTTGGCCCCTTAAAACAAGTTTGGACATGTTTAGCCAGCCAGGTATGGCAATGTGGAACTCTGTTTATTATGCTAACAAGGAGAGATCACACCTTGTCGCCAAGTGTTCTGCATTTGTTTGATTTATGTGCACTGAGCTGTGTCTTCAGAAAGGGGGGGATAGGGTGGGTGGGGTTAGGTGAGGGTTTCCACCATTAATAGACAAAGGTCTGTCCATAATTACCTGCCTTTTTGTCATCATCTGATGCCCATCTTGGCCTCGCGACCACATCTGGTTTGTATAAGTCTACACAAACTCTACCAGGCTGTCCTGTTTGTTTTGTTTCCTTCGCCCAGGGTAAAGATACAGGGACATTATCAGCTCGCAGGTTCAAAGTCCCTTAACCTTAAACCTCAAGTTTCTTGAGTGGAAGCCTTGAGGGTCTGGTCGGCTGAAGGAACGACGTTTGGCGTAATAAATGTGCCACTGCCACCCGATGTTCTCTCCCAGGTCAGCGACTCTGCCCCGGTAATAAGCTACCTGTCAGTTATATTGGAGAATGATTTGGTTTGTATCGATTGGCCATAAGAATCACTGTAGTGTAAGATTTGGGGACTGTTGCACCTTACTGTAGGTGTCTGGTTCTCCCCATACACACACTCAAACCCCCAAAAAATCAAGTTATTCTAAGACACACTTCTTACACTTGGGTATCGTTTCTTCAAAACTTCCCTTGATCACCCTACAGATTACTTGGATTAATCAGATTAAAGTTTGTGAGTCATTATTGTAATCTGATTGGCCAGTCAGCAACACTTGAAATCTACATACGTAAAGCAAGACTACAACAGTGGGCGTGTGTTGTATATTATTGGCTGCAGAGTTTTGATGGATATACCTTGCCGTAGAATGTAATTAAAAGTTTTATTAGTATGCTTGTAGAGCACTGCAGGAGGACTTGAATAATTTATGTGCACATTTCCTGGCCCTCCCACCGGTGTGCACCATGTATTGAGATGTTTGCAAAGACATGGGCTGACTGTTGCAGGTTGTTTGGCATAATCTATTTTATTAATTTCGGTCCCCTGGGGTTTGTACCCATGGGGTCTACCTCAGAAACACAGGGAGACCCCTGCACTGTAACTGACACACATCTCCCATATATTACAGAGACTATCGATTCTACATCACTCCTGTCATTTCGCAGCATATATACCGCGATTCACGCTCCTCGGATGGTTGCACAGGAGCACAGGGGAGAAATCATATATTATTGATATTAATTTGAGGCTTTTTAGGCTGTAACAAGTTTATCGTGCAGGGCCTTGGACCCTGCGATCCGCCAACGGGAGATCGCGACCCCATTTCCATATCATTATATCTTATCAATCTTAGCTTCGTCTGACCTTTCATGTGCCGATTTTATGCACTCTTCTCATTGTATTTTCATAATGCAGCCATAAAGTGTATCACCGCTTTATTGCAATCAGTCACCCGGCTGGATTGCTGATTGTGCAGGGGTACGGGGCGACCATATGCGGCATTTGATACCATTGTGCCCTGCCATTGTACAGACAATAGGCAACGGAAACAGGATTTGGTTGCAGAGCGACATTCCAGCCGGATGATTTGACTACTGGTAGTCTAGGCTTACCAGCTCGAATTCTAAATCCCTTTGTGCGTTGTTTCTCGAACGACTGCGATGAAAAGAAATTAGATTGTTGAGAAGGAAGTCTTGGATGAGATGTTTTATACACATGGTGTCCTGTGCTTGCTGTAGCCACTGGTATATGTCAGGGTTTCCTCACAACAGGGCCCATGTGGCCTGGAGGCAGTTTGGCTGGATACGGAAACGACTGTCTGACCCAAGTCAGACATTTTCTCTGAACTGCGGAAGACAGGCATAAAGGAAGGTGTTGTATTTAGTAGCTTGTACGACAGGTAGACAGTGTGGGTTTCGCCGCCACACACAGCGTTCACAGCGAGGGGGTGAAACGAAACATCCATATTTTCCACACTTCACGTCAGAATTTACTGCTAAATTCAATTAGCCAACTGAACCCTGGTGCTACCGATATAACTCAAACTAGGGAAAGAAACACACGCTTGTTAGCAAGTGTAGCCTGCTGTAAGATAAGTCTTTGTGTACAAATACTCTGAGGGTGAGTCACAGAGCCAAGAGGGGCTGTTATCTGATCCTTTGGAGGTGTTGTCTACTAATTGATCAATGGTGTCCGTTCATTAGGAAACCAATGAGTTTGAATCAGTTGAGGGATGTAAGAAAGATTGATCCCCGAGCAGGTCGGCCATTACAGGTGTAATTGGCGCAGACTTGGGAGCTGATCTGTTGATCCTGTGTACCTGCTTTTGTGTAATCCGATCTGGAGGACCTTTATACTCAGGAAAACACTTACATCCCCACGCTCCAGAAAAAAAGACTTGAGAAGGCAGTTTGCAGTGGAGGAATGTTTGGTCTGAAGGGTTGAGAGTTTTGCCATGGGGTATGGGACAAGCCCTTTGTGTGTCATATTTCTGAATTCCTCAACCCATTTTCCACTCACAGAACAAAAAACAGCCATCAGTAGATCACTTACGCCGGATTGTTTGGCCGGATTTTCTACAAACTTGATTCGAAATTCTGTTGTACAAAGCCTATCTGTGGCTAGGAATATTTTTGGAAGAAAGAAGATTTTGTAGTAAGAAAGTGGAACACTGTCATTGTGTAGAAAAGTCACACTTTGCTGACCGTTTTCTTATTTGACTGTGAGAATGTTTCTTAGTGTGGACATCTGGATGTGAGAAAACACTGAAAACATGGCTACCTGATCCGAAACAGTCCATTTTTTGTGGACCATGCCTAGTGCTATAGGTGGCGTGTTTATTTGGATATTGAGAGGCGGGACAAAGCTTTTAAAGTAAATAAGGTTTTGCATTGTATAATAGCTGGCTTAGCCAACAGAAAGGCCACAATCAGCTATTACATGGTTTATGACCTAACACATAAGTGCCACATCTGTCAACATGTGACCCCTGTGCAACGGAGCAAAACGCCACACATCTCATGGCCACCAGACAGACCACTACTCAAAAAGGAAACATGGACAAGCCTTTTGGTCAGTTCTTTCAAAATAAGATCGTTGCCTCTGTTTTGATACACTGTAGTCAGGGAGGAAAACATACAGAGGGTTGGAGATCACTTGTTTAGTCCACAGGGAGCTCGCACTTTCAGAGGCGTTTACTTTTCCATGGTATAATGATATCATTATCAGCTCAATTATGCATATCTGGCTGCTAATAGATTTTGTCATGGAAAACTGGAGCCAAGCTTGATGAAAGACTGAGTGTTTGTTTTGTGGGATTACTGGCCAAACTTGTTCATCAAAATTGTCTTGATCCTCCAAACACATGCAAACAATTGAAGAGTGTTTCTATAATAACAGTTCAAAGGTCAGATTAGAAAGAGAAAGAATTTCTGTTTAAGAAGAACACATTTTGAGCAGAGATTCTATGAATAGTTATTTGGTTTGCAACACAAGCAAGGATGTTTATCACCATCGTATGTTTCTGCCAATGATACATGTTGCAGCGAATGAGTAGATAAAATGTCCTGCCGAAAAAGTAGTTATTAAAAATTGTTATTAGCGATATTACATCAATGGTTTGCTGCAGTTCTATCACTCACAAACAGCAAATGAAAGGTTCCATTCAAAAATAATACCCTTACATAGAGGTAATCAATGGTGGAGGGGTATCCAATCATTATTTTTCCTCTTTGCCAAACGCAAAGATTGATAGTTTGGCTGTGGTTCATTTTTTGTCCTGTCAAACATAGGCAGATGGCATTATACTCGCAGCCAGGGTTGTATAGCTGCCAGCGATAGTGATACATGAAAGCCCTGTCGGAGAATTCTGCTCCAGGCGTTGTTTCTGGTTCTGCCAAGCTCAGATAGATGCACAATCATGCAGGACAGGAAAACAGGCCGTCCCTGTTGCCAGAAAAAATGGTGTCTGGCCATTCTCAATCTTTGTTCAGTTCCTGTGATTAGCTACCGTCTCAGTTCTTGTACTGTTGTGATGTGAGAAAGATTTTGGGGTCTTGAATAGATTGATATACCTCTTTTTTCTAGTTCTACTATGATTCATAGCGACAGAAGAACCACCAGAGAGAAAGACTTTCAGTTTCACCTTAACTTTTCAATACAACTAACTATAGCCAAGACTAGGACCAGGGTTTTGATCTGAGTCTTTGTTATTATTAAGTTCTAGTTATATACAAAGCAATTATGCATGTGGTAGAAAAAGATATATTCTCTACATTCTGTCCTGGCTTGTTGCATTACAAACAAATGTTGAAGAAAGGGTTGGGAGGGGGGCATCAGGTCAAAGATAAAAGAGCTTGTTTCCCAGCCCTTCAGTACTTAAACATTGAATTGTTTGAGCGGTACAAAGAGAAAGTGAGCATTTAACCGCTCCCTTTCAATTGCACACCAGTCTTTTCTTGTCCAAATGCCGCGGACGAGAAATCCCTGCCGTGTCTAACTACCGCTGGGACAAAAAGTCGAGGAAGAGATTAGCATAACTGTCCAGGGTAGTTTGGGGGTAGGGTGTCCGCGATGTTTGTGTTTTTTGTTTGTGAAGGGTGTGAAGCCTATGTGTAACCATCGGACTGACAGAGAATGATTAGGGGGCATTCCAGGGTATTTCTGGGGCACGATGTACAGGAAAGCGTCCATACTTACGGAGACAGGCTATTATGGAATATATGTTGGGAAATGTAGGTATAGAGCACTCACAGGAAATGCTAAACTGTGAACATCACTCAGTGTTGGCTAAGTGGTTAGCAGTTTTTCTCCCATGGCCATAGTGCTTTTTTTTCAGTTTGTTGGCATAGATGACGGCTTTATTGAAATATTCTAGCATTCCTATCTCTAGTGTCAGTCTAGGCTAAATAAGAGGAATACAGCTATTTGAAGTCTGAAACGATTCTGTCAAACAAATTTTGTCACCTTGTAGTTGTACGCAGCTAAGAAGTTACGACCTATCACAGTAGTAAAAAAAGTTTCATGTAGTCAAAACAAAAAATTGAAGAAATTGTTCTCAAGTCTCAGTTCTGCTGTTGTTGACAGGTACAACTGCCAGAAAACCTGGTTTGTCAGTGACTCCATGCTAAAGATATGTCTCAAGCAAATCTCCCCTCCTTGGAGACCTTTCCCTAGCACTAGAATAATCTCCAAGGAGAAACAGGAAGCAAAAACAAACAGAGGCAGGCTGCCTACAGTGCTGCAACACAAGGGGGAGACCAGAGGGCCCTCCTCTGCCTGACAAGTCAGTGAACCAGAAAACATGCAACATGTGCAAGGGGTGGAACCTTTGTAGTTATGGCATGCTGGTGTGGAAGGATTAGCCCACACAGTACTCTCTACCAAGCTACATTCCTCATGCATTCTGCAAGCGGAAGTTTGTACTTCAATAGCCTGTGTTTGTGGTATATCTTTATTTAGGGAGAACCTCGCAAGTTAGGATTTCAGCCCCCACCCCCGGAAATCAAAGACGTCTTTGCTTACTCAAAATATGGTAGTGGGCAACTTTTGTTTTCTGTTGTAATAAATTTGATTTGCGTACAATTATGATGCCCTTTTTGATATTAAACAGCCAAAAAAATGTGACATTGTCTCTGAAGTCATTAAGAATGCAGAACAACCTGTGTTAATAGATTTCCAAGGTTAGCGGAAGGCCTTGGCTGGGAGGCATGTATCTATCAGTGGCCCATGTACCTAGCCAATCTTTCACGCTAGATGAGAGAACAAATTCTCGTTCCAGATTCCTTCCCAAATCCCCTATAATCTCCAGTCATCTGCGATGGAGTCATCTCAGGGTCAGGAATTAGCGATTTGTCCAACCATCTGTCAGGATTTTGCCTCTTGCATTTCTCTAAGGGCATATAATCTCTGAAATATCATGACTGGAATAAGGAATGTTGTGTCTAAGTACTCGCCTTCTTATTATAAAGACTTGACTGAGATCTAAATCCCTCATAATCTAGAAGAATGGCTCTTGGAAAGACGTGAAGTGTGTGGCGCCTAGTTACTGTAACAGTATCTTCCAAGGGACCATCCCCAGTGTTGATGTATTTTGATTTAGGCTTAGCTGGCATGGGTATCTGTTGTTAGAAGTTCTCCCTGTTTTGGTTGGTATACAAAGCTCCTCAGAAATCGGAGCAGAGAGAGAGGCTCTGTTGTTGTTGTTGTCTATTATCTGACTAGATAACCCAGAATCCTCTGGGGCTAATTGAAATCAGCTATCAGCTGCCCCCCTCCCACCACCCCTCACTCACTAGTCACATCAATGATCAAAAGGAGTGAATTAAAACTTCTCTTGTGATTGTTGGAGGATTGCACAAGCTTAGGAATAAACTATGGTGGCTTTGGTGGTGTTCGTGTGGTCTGCTCACCTGATTAGAGCCTGAAGAATTGGCACAAAAGTTTATGGACATGTTTAGAGTTCACCTTTCACCTTTGTGAAATTAGGCGCAGATGAGTGAGCAAATGTGCCTTAGGTGCTGTTGGGACCGTTTAAGTTCTCTTTGATTAGAGAGCTAGGATTCTAGTACCAACATGGTCGTTGAGATAAATGTAGGTGTAGGGAGTAAAGGATGGCATGTTTCCAAAGTCAAACTGCTAGTTTGGAGAGTTGTCAGAAAGGTTTTCCTGGTTGTTTGTTTTTCTGTAATTGCCTTTTTGTAACAGTTGTTTAGAAACAAGCTTCTAAAACTCTCAGGAAGTAAATAAACAATTGCTTTACAAGTGTGATACCAGTTTTTGCTAAAACAGAATTAGAAAGCAATTTTCCAAAACCGTAGCCAATTTGTAAATGTGGCAGTTTGGTTCTGTTCGACATATGGACATAATTTCTCTGGGAATTAGGGAGACCACAGAAAGGTTGGGCATTAAACAGGGGGGAGCCCAATTACATCCATTGAAATGACTTATAAAATTGTAACCCTGGAAGAGGCCAGGGTATGGGGCTTAACCAGGGGGTAGTCTGTGTATGGTGTGACCTGGGGTGAGTCTGGTCAGCATTCCCTCCTAGTGTGCGACACTTCTCCTGTTCACATTCCACGCAGAACAGGTCATTCCTCCTGTCTGGTGTGTCTTCCTACCCAAGGTCAAAGTGCAGGTCGTGTTCCGCCCGGAACTGCGGAATCTCCTGTGGAAGTTTTACTGGATTTCCGAACTTGAAAAGTTAACCCTTACCCTGTAGACCTGAAGTTTGTTTGGAGACAGACGGTCATTGAGAAAGGTTGAATACAGATTTAGAGGTGACCTTAATTCTGTTCTGGAATCTCATGCAGAAATTTTTCCGAGATTTCCTATCCTCTAAATCTGAAGGTCATTTGGAAGCCATATGGAAAGTGCTTTAGGGAAAATTTAATCCATACCAAGATTTTTTTTGCTGGCAAATATCCATCCAGACCCCATCCTGTACCATGGCATCAAGACCAGATGATAATTTGCAGACATGACACATGTGAAGTTCTTATTTGGACAGAAGAATTTTGCATGAAATTGAAATGTGATTTTGCCCATTTTAGGCATATAGAAGATTGCAACTTATCATTGTACCACTCCAATTGTTTCTTAGACCAACAAGTTGAAATTCTGATTTAATGAGGAAAAAGGCAAAGACACTTTATACTTTTCATGGTCTATGATATTACATTTGCACCTTTATTATCAAATGAAGATTAAGAAATCAAGGAAGTAAAGTTCTGTTCTTTTCTGAAATAAATTGATGACTGACGAAAGATAACCAATCACTCATCCAGTATTAAAGTTGCTTGAGTAAGTTTTGTATTGTGTATCATGTTACCTGCATGTCAAACCTTCATCAATGTACACTAATGTTGATGTTTTGACATTTTCTTTACAGAACAATTCCACGGTCTTATCCAGAAGTCGGAGAACGAGACACACCACCTCTTCAGGAACGTGTACAAGAACATGGCCATCGAGGCAAACTCACTCATAGAGGGATTCCACAGAAAACTTTCCTTTTACGTGAACGGCGCCGAGCTCAGCGTCACGGACAGCGTGAAGGACTTCTTCGACACGCTGTTCCCGCTGGTGTACCGGAGGTTACTGAACCCCAAGATGACGGACATGAGCGCGGACTACACCAACTGCGTGATGGACTTGCAGCGGGAAGTGTTACCATTCGGCGAGCTCCCGACGAAGATCTCGACGCAGCTGCAGCGCTCGCTGTCGGCTGCTCGGGTCTTCGTGCAGGCGCTGAACCTCGGCGTCGAAGTGGTGAACACGACCAACCACCTGGTCCTGACGCGCGACTGCACCAAGGCTCTCCTCAAGTTCAAGTACTGCTCGCACTGCCAGGGCAAGCCTCTGATCAAACCGTGTGGGAATTACTGCATGAACGTGATGCGCGGGTGCCTGGCCAGCGTGACGGATATCAACCCGCACTGGAATTCTTACATCGACGTCATGCAGAGCCTGACTAAGGGCATGAAGGGAATGTACAGCGTGGAAACCATCATGGCCACCCTTCCGGACAAGGTTTCAGAATCCATCATGATCGCCATGCAGAACGGACCGAGTCTTACAGCAAAGGTACGTCACAGCTCTTTTTCTTTGGTGTCATGGTCTCAAATAATTTGATTGACCTGGCAGTATGACTTGAAATGGTATACAGTGGACAGGTGAGAAGAAATTTTGGTTCAAGCACAGGTGTCAGGCACAAATCATACTTCTTCCCTACCAGAAGCTGTGTTTGGAAATTGAACGATCAGAAAACCATCCTAATCAGAACCATAGTTACTCACGAAGGACTTTCATTTCCCAAGATCTGCTATAGAATATCTACTATAATCTAGTGATTTGTAATGGCTTTAATTTGATTTCATAGATATTTTGACACCATCAATCATGTATCGTGACATCTCTGTTTAGTAGATGAATGACATCCACATAACTCAGATTAGATAAAGGACAACTTCTCTATTTGGAAAATTTATTTTGAAAGGCACAAATCCTGTTATCAAGATTGTATTGACAGATGAAATGTTGTCCCTTTTCTCTGAGATTTTTGTCACAAACTCTTTATTCCTGGAAGAATTCCTATCTGTTCCCCTCCACAAAGTAGCCAAAGCGTAAAATTGTCTAATCCTCTGGACCACAGCAGGGGTGGGGTGTAATTTGCACCAGGTTATAGGCTAGAGGTAGGATATTAGGATCCCTGGGTCCATGCGAACCCAAGGGACTAAACCACTAAAAAAACTTCCTCCATATCACAAGGGTTTCATACCCAGGTGTGCAAAATATAACAGGATGCAATCATCTGATAGTCAGCTGTAAATGGGAGGGAGGGAAGAGATGAAAGGACGAGAAGATGAAGATAGGAAGAGAACAGATGGTGAGATAGAGCTAGCAGAGGGATGGGTGTACATGTAGGGGGTGTGTCCAACCAGATGGCCATGGGTTTCCAACTAATTAAGAGGACATGTTGCCAGAATTGAACACAGGACAGTTTCCTTTCTTCCTGTATCACTTGCAACTCATCAATAACAAAATACAAATTCTGTAAAATTAAAAGTAACCATTGAATTGAGAAGACTCGAGTGTTTGGAACATGATGTGAACTGAAAGACAATCTGAGAGAAAGTTTTCACAAGGTGATTGAAAGCCAAACTCAGTCAAACTACTAACAGTGTGTGTTCTCATTCTTTGGGCTAGAGTCCTGTAGTTTGTTTGTAAGAAACAATATTGGTCACATCTGTCTGTGCTTTAGGGGAAATTATACGAGCAAAATTTTCGAATGGAATTTGCTTGAGATACAATTTTCAGGAGGAGTAGGGGGAAACAGAAATTGAACAATGCCATCTTGTATCATATGTATATTTCCAATTGTAAGATCAGAGTTTTTGTTACCAACTGAGTTGAATTGAGACCACTTTAGGCAAGCCAGACAACCTTGCATGCCCTTAGATTTCTAACGGAATTTACATTATGTCTGCCTTCTATGTTTGACAATGAGACCTGGCATTGACAAATGTTTATTGAGAAGAATAACGATAATCTGTCACCCAACTAAGCATTAAAACCTCCTATATTGAATACAAAGGATCCAAGAAATGAATTAAAGATGGGTTCTTGACCCTCTGATTCTATGACGGAGCTTGTTTCTGTCATTTTTCCGATCAATTTTGGGTGGGATGAGCGGTAACATTGTTGTTTGAGCTGAAGCGGACATCGCAAATCACATCATTCAGATATTATCAATAAAGTATAAGCTGACTGCGCAATCCTGGCTGTGCACTTCGTACAGTGATGTATTGGTTGTTCATAACGGAACAATGCAGGTGACAATACCAGTCACGCTTTGTTAGAAAGGCAAATACCCCAACAAAAGACCGAACAGCTGAAGCCCAAAAGGACAAGAACAAAGCCATGAACCAAAGACCATTGTGAAAATGTTGGTTTTTCGGTCTCATCTTACAACTCAGTGTTTCTGGATTGACCTGAAAAGATATATACAAAATGGAGAGCAAATCACATAATGGCGGGTTATACCGGAGTTCTTGTGAATCATTGATGAAGTTTGCAAGACCGTTCAGGGCTGGGATATGGGAACTGTAAGGGTGACTTATTATGACATTACAGCCACTCAATGGGCTTTAAATTATGCATGGACAAGGGTAGTGCTGTTGCCTGGAGGCGGGTCGGGTGGGGGCCAGGAACTGCCAAGTACAGCAGGGTTTAGGCTGGAGTCAGCCCTTCACCTGTGATACCTTCCAGACGCAGGGGAGTTTGCATAATCAGGATGGCAGGGTATCCGCCAGGGATGGGGTTAGGGTCTGTGATTCAAAATAGCATTACATATACAGCTACTTGAACACAAGGTCATTTGTAGATGGTAGGGATTTTGTATCGATCTTTCTTTGATATAATTGTATAGAGAACTCAAACCTTTTATTATTATAAGCAGTATTTTCATTTTGTCAAATTGATTACTGATAAGTAAACTAGAACAATACTAGTATTTAGTTTATACCTTTGAAAAGCTACAATATACTACAGTATAGCCTACAGGTATTTGAAATCTGAATATAAAAGGAAGGAGAGTTTCAAAGACTGCATTGTTTCAACATTCAATCAATGATCAATATTTTACTTTTTTATGGGACAGTGTACATTTCTCCCTCTGACAAAATGATACTTTTCAGAGGCAGAAACTTTTACAGCTAAATATTAAAGTGTTGTCTCGTGTGTTCCAAATTAAGTTAACGGCCAATTTAACATATCCTCCATAAAAGTGGACCCTCCTCCTTTCCCACTAACTACTAGTTTCTGGGCAGTTGTCCAAACCTCAAAACCTGCTTCAAATCTTTAGAGCTTCCTGTCTTCCAAGTAGTACACCCTGTAAGTGTGGTAAGACTGAAAAACCTACAGGAAATGAAATCCTTGCTATCAGTTATTTTTTAGGCGGGATTATCACAAACAGAAGGAAGCTAGATCCTGTGATATATATGTATTGCCTCAGTTTTTACTTAATTAGTCCTTGCGGAATTGTTGAACAAAAATCAGACTAGTGAATTGTTTAGCTGACATGGAAATTAGAACAAAACATTACACTGTGACAGTTCCATATGTATTTAGCCTGGATGCCAGACTGTTTCCATGGCCTATACTATGTAATAATACAGCCTAACCCCTCGGCTCGAGGGCCAAAAATGTCCCCAACCCAAGGAAGTTCTACAGCAACCCCCTTGGTTAGATCTGTGCACGATAGATACAAATGTATTGTCGAGATTGGTCTGGGGTCTGGTACCCAGGCTAATAATATATATTATGTCATGTTAGACAATCATAGTACTTCCTGTATTAAGAAATGAAAGGTTTAAGAAGATGGTATCTAGGTTAACTCTTTCCTTCATAAGAGGAAACAATTGTTGGCTCAGAGAACCCTAATAACACCCTGCACCAGGGCTTGTAGACTGCCTGACATAAAGGACGACTCCTTAGCCACTTGATGACACATCCGTGTAACTCTACACACTGTGTAGGTGGGCAGGGATTAACTGTGGATTAAAGATGAAAGATTGTTTGAATACACACGAGATTAGACCAATTGCAGTCAGTTTAAAATGCTCACTAACACTCTGTGTGTGTCTCTCCTACCCCATAGAATATTAATATGTTCCTAGGAAGACAGACTGTAGGACATGTACTTTTGTCAAGAAGAATTATGGCCCTAACCCCTGTTCTGAAAATAAAGGTTGCGCACCTAATAATATCGCAGTATTCCGCTATAAATACTGTAGGAGAGACTTTCTGGCATGGTGGTATGGTGCTATTTGTGCTACATTTGTTACATGCCACTTATATGTCACTTGGGCAAAGTAGACACAACAAAACTACTTGCGTATGCTGGCACTTTTCACAATTTAGGCCTCCAGCATGATCTTGTTGAATTAGCTCAACTGTTGCTATTTACAGCAAGAAGTACCCATAATTAGATCAGTTTGAACAACGTGCAGTTGTATATATGTTGCAAACGTTTATTAACGATATAATTGTACATGTAGGTTAAAATGATTTCCAGCAATATAAATGAGATTTGCTACCAGTAAATTCTTCTGAAGATGGTCATTTTTACCTTCAAGTTGTTTCTTGTCTTTTCATGGCAAGTTTGTATTTTGTTTGAGGAGTAGGTCTGTATAATCACTCCAAAAAGATGCGAGTAAAGAAAGTACCGCTGCAGTACTTTGGAGGGCTACCAGGGGGCCCAAAATATAGTTTTTGTCACAACAAGGACAAGGAATTCTTGGTTTTGACAGCTTTTTTTTAATTCAAGTAAGCTAATTAACTAGCATCAATTAATCAGACAACCAGACAAATAGACACACAGAGAAATACTGCCAAAGTATGTCAATCTTGAAACGGTGACTAACAGTCTTGCCCCCCTCCCTCCCACTTACAGGTACAAAAGGCCTGCAGACGACCACGTCAGAGAAATAGGAGAGCCTCACAGCCTGTACTGACTGGGGGGGTCAGAAGAGCCAACAAACCTCCAGCCAACTTATACGAACACATACAGGTATGGAACATGTATGAAGTAATTCAGGCTACCTAGAACTTGAAAGGGTGTATGAAATAACACCGTTGACCTATAACGTATAAGAAGAGCAGCATTTCAGTTGTTAAGTCCAACCAGATTATCAAGACGAAAAGAATACAATGATTTTTCAAGTTCATATAGAGGCTAACAATGGACAAATATTTCATCCTGTCTGTCAAGAAATCATGAAAATATACTTTCATAAGATTGAAATGACTGATTCACTTGTAAAAATTCAAAGCTGCTGAGATGGCCAGACCTGCACAGTAATGAAATTTGACTGTGGAATGATACAAGAAAGTTGTCCAACTGGAGCGTTGGCTTAATAAGCATTCCAGCCCAGTGCCATTGAGCCCCATACAGCTAAGTGTTACGCACATTCCCATAGTGTAGATTTCCATTAGATAGCGACAGTGCGGGGATAAACTTGTCAGAAGGACAGCGCAACAAGATTAAGGTTGAGTAACCGAGATAAGTAAATAGGGGGAACGCTGGTAGCCACCATTTTATGATGTCGTTAAACATCCACAGCGTCTCAGCTCGAGAGGAAATTCTGGGATATATGATACGAGGCGAAATATAGAGATTTTGCGATGTGACCTTGACGTATGACCTTTTTCAGACGTTTGTGCGACACCTAGCGATGTCGAAAGGTTTCTACAGTAACCTGGCAGAAACGATATGTAACGACGACAGTCTCGCAGTGAGACCAGGCGAGGAGGAAACATGCTGGAACGGCCTGAGCTACGGAAGGTAAGTCAATCAGGCTCTCCTGTTTAACTGTCAACGTTTAAACCGATTCACGCAACCCTCCTTCCACCTCTCCTGTCACCAGCTTATTGTTTTGCAACAAAGTTTGGCAACGCAAATCTTACCAACTTAAAACCTTCCGCCCATAAATCTTAAACGACACAAACCTTAACGGCGAGAAACCCAACTCCCATAAACTGTAGCGTGTTCAAACAAGAGGCGCATGAGAGAAAAAGCCCGAAATATCCTCTTTCTTTTGAAGTAGGTAAAGCTACCTGCAAAGTTTGATGAAAAGATAGCTTTTCCCCACTCCATCCCCGGCTAGGATCACAAGAACTGACAGCTTCCTGTGTTTCCATGTTGTTGACCTTGAAAAATAGAAAGGTCGTGGGCTGTGATATGTAGACAGTCAACAGAACCTGGCTGGACAAGTACATGTTGGGTAAACTGTTCCTGTGTGTCTGGCTCTGTTAGTTCAGACTTACTGGTTACACACTGTAAACTGGTGGGGCTGAACTCTGTGCGGTACTGTTGTATGGGTAAACACATCTGCCTGTAGACCTGCCCTAACCCCAGCTCTAACCTTTACACTTGGTTTAAACAATATTTTATTGTGCGTAAACAAAGGCTTAATTGAGATTAACCCGCAGAATGCTGCCAGGTTGGTTACATAGTTCTGTTTTGTTGATATCTAAACTGATTGATATGAGAAGGGCTTATGAGACTTCTGTATGATATATACTTTAATGTTGAAGGAGAAATTAGATTCATAAAGTACAAGAAATAACAGTAGAGCAGCAGGTTTTGGCAGCTCTCCAAAAATCTAAATTGTCTTGCAAATCAAAATGTTGCACACTGTCGAGAAATAATTGGGTATATGGCATAAGCAGTGTGTGTATCCCATTGGACTGGCATCAACAAAAACCTACGTCAACTGTTTTTAGGGAAGGAAAAACCCAAGGACGGACTGGGTCGATATCAGTAAGTTCTGGTGTGTCATGTCTCCTAAAATCCCGGGTCTGTCCTTGAATAAGTCCATTCACTTTGAAAAACAAGTTTGCAGACACATTATAACGTGAAGGAAGACAGGCCATGTTGGCTGATTGGATGCCAAGTCGCTAATCCTCTTTTCCATCATGTAGCCTGTAGCCAGCGATGACCCTTGCGCGACCTTTACCAGTCTTTTGTTGCCCCTGGCTGGCCACCTTCCAACAGTCCGCACCCACACACAGAAACAACCCTGCAAAATATTTGCTGCCACAGTCACTAGGTAACCCGCCTATGAAGTATCACACGGACGTTTCAATGGGTGACAAAAGGTGTTCAAGACGCGCCCCAGCAACATTCTTTGGCATCCAAGCCCAACACTTGGAAGGAGATATTTATTTGTGTAGGGAGTACAGGGAATTCCCCACGCTGTAGTTGTTAATTAGTGCAACTGATTAGCAGTTGTGTCAGACCATGTTTATTGTGGTACAAGGTGACAAGTTAATTTGTGGTACAAGGTGTCAGCCAATATAAGGTAGGCAGTACCGAAGATTTGGGACAGTACCAAAATTCTGAAAAGGGGTGTAAAAGCATGACTTCTTAAAAAAATATGTGTATCCTAGATTAGATTTTGGAACAAAAAAGTTTTAAGATACTGAACAAATTTGTAAAAGTTTATGTTGGCTATTATGAATAAACTAATAAGTATTGATGCCACCTAAATATTTAACTTTGATACGTCATTTCAAATTGACAGAATCACTTAGAATTAAGCCTGAAAAAGTCTGTTACATTGCTGCGTAAAACATTCAACATATTTCTGATTGGTTACGTTAAAGGATAGATAACATAAAAAGGTACTTCAACCATTACGCAATGATGTCAATTTTTAGTTTTCTCACAACGGCCACAAAAGCTGAAAGCAAAATCGACATTTGTATGCAGAATCAATGATTCTCCGTCTCTTGAACTGACCCGCACCATAACTGAAACCAAACGAATTTGTCCCCAGTCCCAAATTGGACGTTATCAAAGGTGGCAGCCCAGCTTAATAGTGGCGGGATGGCGTACAGTATTGAGAGCAGGCAGCCCTGTGTAGAGAGATAAGGCTCAGTAGATAACACACATGGTGACTGATTGTTACCTACACTGTACCAGGCTGCACCGAAGGCTATCGCATGTGGCCACTACAAAATGCTGTCATCCTGTCTGTGTGTGAAAAGAAAGATGTGTTTATATTAGATTTACCGTAAATGTGTTGAAGTGGGCTCAAAAATATTCCAGAGTTTCACCAACTTGCCATTTTTATGGATTTATTAAATTGTGAAAAGGCTCATGCAGTTTTCATGATTTGGGTCATTTTCTTGGATGAAACAGAATATTCTATCACAAAATCAATGCTTTAACAAGGTGTAAGGAATTCTAAATTCAACAATATTAGAGAAAATGTAGGCTTTGTTTTGTGAGAGAAAATGGTGCTTTTCTTGTAACTGTGTTTGCTGCTTGTTTTCCTATGATCAGATATTTATTATGGCATGGTCGTTTTGGTGGCGGATAGCCTGTTTTATTAGCAACAATAATTTTCTGGACATATGTCTAGACGTAGGATCATGACGTGACAGTCGTAAAGAAAAAGGACGTGATCAATATGCAATCAGAAAACATACGATCAGAAATCATCAAAGGGTTTTTCTCCGACACCAATTGTATCAATAACGTAGCAGGGTAGACAATAACTCTGAGCAAATTTGATTATCATAACGGCACTGGACAGAAGAGGTTTTTAGAGTGGTCCCGACGCCAGTCTGTCTGAGCGACGGGATAGAAGGCTGAGGCGGGGTTGTGTACGGTGTGAGGAGATCTGACCAACCTTGTCATGTCGCTCCTATGGGGTTACTGTCAGGGTCATAGGGCACTCGGGGCAGTAAAAATGCATCTAGAGTGTGTTTGGTTATTAATGAACAAGATTGAAGAATCACGGCAGGTTGGTCTTGTCGAAAATAGCAAGGAGAAAGATCCAAGAGGTGAAACTTGATTAGTCCAAACTGAAGGAGAAGTTGGTACATGTTTGTGTTGAATTTTTTATGCAAGGTCTTATTGCTCTTAGATTCTTTTCCCTGAGGGAAATGATCTTTGCTGACTTGGAATGTCATGATTTTTGACAAGGAGGTTCTTATAAATCTTCAGTTTTCTTTTTCCATTCCACTTATTTTGCTGATTCACGTAAGGTTAAGAATGTCCAGCAGGAAAACTGATAACAAATGATGCACTATGTGTATTGATGGAAGATTGTTGGCTGGTGACACAGGTATGCTCAAATAGTCTGCTGTATGAAGTGGTCAACCAGTCTACATCATGTGTAAGAGCGTGGGTGGGAGGGGGGTGTAAGTGAACATGTATAAAGAGATCTGGTATTCCAAAGTAGCCATGGGGTATTTACTCTAAGAGTGGCGACAAATCACAAAAGGGTAGAGTAGATAGCATTCAGAACCTTGGGGCAAGCTTTTTATAGGCGACCAAACAGGCAGATCCCAGTCTAGATAAGGTTGGTGGGCGAGATTCCATCTATCAGGAATGGTCCGCTGCCATCAATCCCTCTCTGTACTCTCCCTCCGAGTGGGCGCTGCATTAGCGATCTCAGCTGGCAAGGGCATCACGCTCGCCATCACTCCGTACGGAAACTCCCCTCGTCAATACCTACAGATAAGTAGATGATATGCGTCGGACGTCGCGTCCCGATCTCCATGGCGAACCCAGACATGCCGTGAATGTTTTGCGACCAATTTGAAGATGGGGGAATACCGCGGTGCGTGTTGCAGATGGGAGATAAGGCATCGAGGTGGCTCACTGGGCACTCAACTTCTGTCTTTCCGCGCGGATGAACGTCTGTCGGTGGGACAGTGAGTCCAGATGATAACAATGACCGCTTTTGGCTATGAATAACTACCTGTGCGGCATGACACGTCTCAGCTAAGGTCTTCAAAGGTTGTCTTAGGGGTCGTGTAAGAAGATGGGGTCATGTAAAAAGATGCTTGGCCCTGGGCAGAAAGTTGTTGATAAAACTAAATGTCTTCATTTGGTCCCCCAAGGTACTTTTGGAATGTCCTTTATCTGAGCTAAGGCATGCAACTCTATGCTAAAGCAAAAGATTCCAATGATTCTTACATATCGCTGATACTTAGCTCTTTATTGGATTGAGATATTTTACAATAGATAGCAGGAGAATTTCTATGTAGCATGTCACATCTAGAAGATTTGTTAGCCAAAGTGTCCAGTACCATCATTAGAAACTTGAAGTAACAACATGAGAATATGGAAAATAACTTCCCAAGTTCAAAGAGACAACTGTTACTTGAATCATAGTTCAAAGATTGTCTCTGTTTTTCTACTGCACTGCAGTGGGTGAGATTCAAATTCTAAACTCAACTTACACAGACTATCCCTGCCCTTTCCAGTGACTGTCCCTGCCCTTTCCTTGCTATATCAAAGTCCTTAATGTATTCATCAGCACTTCATGACACATAAAGTTTGCTAAGAAATCTGTCCAGCATACAATTCTATTTGCTTTTATCTCAAATATTCCTGGGCAAAATTACAAATTGTTTCCTCAATGGTTTCCTGCTTAAGAAATTAAAAAGAACGAAACACAATTTGCTATTATGGGAATAGATATATATGCGAAGGACAACTGTAGATGTTTTTTTTTTAGTAAACTTCTGTCTTTTGGGGAATGAACATTTGTGGTTGTATGTTAAAGACGAAAACAGTTCATTTGATGAAACTAGGTTGTCAGAAATTCCTGAGTAGTGATGTCAGCCCGATCCCAGCCCGATCCCACCACACTGTGCCAGGATTCTGTATGTATTTCCATCCCAATCTGCCCCCTGAATCATGTTGTGACCCCAAACACAAACATTTTTGCAGGCGTCTGCACAAAGTTTGTAGACGCCTACACCGCTTGGCTGGGACTACGGCCAATATTCCCCTGCAGATGATCAAAGCATTTCTCTGTCTGGATGCTTCGCATATACTAGACAGGTATGGTGGAACGGTAAAAATACATGTGTGGAACGTTTGCCAGTGACTTTCCGGTACTTCTGAGTCAGTGAGTTTTAACCAGGAGGCTATTAGTTTCTTTGGTTTGAAGCACACTTGAGGTTTGTTTGGCTAGATAGCAGATTACTTGGTATATCTCAAAGAATAAGGAGCAGGGAAGGTATCTGGTAGGTAAAATAGTCTCACCTAGAAAGTTGAGTGGACATAGATATCCTACCAAAGTCATGGGAAAGGGGAGGACAGTGCCAAGTTGACTGTTACAAATGGAAGTGTACTGGTTCAAAAGCGCCACCTAGCAGCTGTAAAAGATACTGCAGCAAACTGATGTGCCAATGGTTTCAAAGCCTTGTTTCCAAACAGAAATTCCAATTGAATATACATTTGCATGTTGTTCTAATGGTGATACAAGAATGCCACCTAGCAGTTTGTAGAGATATAACAGTGTCATTGGTCACATGATGTAAAAAAAATGGAACTTAATTGCCCTCTATCGAGCTACCAGTCAACTACACTCTTCTGTGATTTATTTCTTTCCTTATATAGAATAAACTTTTCATGGTGATCATTACAATGAACATCATAAGTAAAGCATTCATATCAATTCCCCTGTTTGGCTATACGAAGTAGAAGACTTCACCTTCACCATGTGGAGATACACTACTAGTACCTCTTCATGGGTGCAGTGATTCCCTTTTCCACAAGGAGGCACTATTGCATTAGGGCGCACTATTGACCTTTGCAAGAAGTTGCATTCTTCATTGTTTTCTTCCTCAAACATTACAGAGCTTTCAATTCTGCAATTTTATGGTCCCTCCCGTCTAGTTCCATGATTCTTCCCTCAGTATTTTTTTGTTTAAATCTTTTTACTGAAGAGCATTGTCATGATAGAAAATGGTGCTGTATCATTTTGAGCGCTCTTCTACTTCACCTTTTGTGTTATTTCTTCACAACTGATTTCATGCAGATAATTTAGTATCATATTTCATTTTCATTTTTAATGCAGACCATGAAAAACATTTTATACAAATAAAATACGTCTTTTTTTTCCTGCATTGAAAACTATTCTGCTAGAGTATTATTTATCTTGAAGGTTTAATACCATACCGTTTGTTTTTTTCTTCATCATCACCTGAACACTAAAGATAATCTACATTTCACAGTTGCAGGCCATGTCAAAATGTTGTCAATGATAATCTTTCTTTGAAGAATTTTGTGATGTTGTAGCCAGTCAAAATACTTAGACATATTCTTGCTGTCATACCACTGCTCACTAGAGGGCGCTGCTAAGCCATAGCTAAGTTGACTGTCCCTTTGTCCAGTCTAAGGCTGTTATCAGTCATCTCGCATTGATCAGTGTCTTTCAATAATCCCTACATCAACTCTTATCAATAGAATGGCTTGTAAGATTTGTATGTCATTTGCTGTGTGTATAGTCATCAATTGATTTATAAAATCTTGACTGGAATTATTTTCTTTGTGTCATCGTCATACAAAAACCAACCCTTGCACACCCTCCATGTTTTACAGATATACAATCCCTGTCGTAGACAACGGCTTCCAAGCACAGCGGTTCAACCCTGAATTGAGAGTAGACAAAGAAGACGCCACCATCGTCAACATCATCGACAAATTAAAACACATCAAAGAGGTGAGGCCTGTCACAGTATCATAACATTCAAACACCATATTTGTTAAACTATTTTCTTATTTGCTCTTTTGTCTTTGGTACCGAAAAAAGCTTGTAACAAGAATAACAGGGCATATGTCAAAGGTAACATCATATTTAAGGCATTCCATAATCCGTCATGTCAATAGGAGTGTATCCATATATAGGTTATGAATAATACATGTCAGACCTTCTGTCACGGCCATGAATGAATCATTTGCTGACCTATGACCTCCCAATTCTCTGTGCTGATTGGTGGATAATGTCAGGTGCCTTTGGTAAGGTCATTTGGGGGAGACCTTCATTTTGTATTGACAGAAGCCTCGAATATTTTGTTGTTTAGTTTGAAACGGATTTATGTAACGAAACAAAGGCTTAATTGTCAGAATTTTGTTAAATATTGAAACCTATTTCTGAAAAAGAGATATTAAGCTTAATTATTGTTGAGTCCACGTAGATTAATAGAGAGTTATTTGATCCTGATATTTTCTTATCTCTAAAACTAACAAAGACATTACTATTGATGAAGGTAGACAACACAAAGCCTGTCATATCGCTGAGATCTACAGATGTGTCTTCAATTTCCCCGCCCAAATTGACAAATTGAATAGTCCGCTGGTAGGTCACGGAATGGTGGGCGTGGTCCCAGGAAATATCAAAGATTCATGAGGAGCTAAAACCAGAAAATTCCGCCAGAAAATTGTAGACATTGATTTGGTAGAAGGAAAGGGTGAAGCATGCCACTAGTTAAAACTTTGGAAAAGATTTGATCAGATGACTACATTATTTTGGGACGGGGGTGGATGTCACTAAAATTTGACTGTAATCTTGGACCTATTTTTACTATTATAGTCATTTTGGCTTTTGAATAGAAAACGAAAAGTTATACCTTTGGTGTAGGCCTGAATGAAGTTGATTTGCAAAAGGGAAGGGCGGAGAATCTTTAATCTCACCCCTTTGAATAAAGTGGTAGACCCGGAGGTAAGAAGTAGGTCGTATAGGTATTGTAAGTCTGGGTGTGTCGGACAGGTTATAAATGAATCATCAGGCAGGTGCATTTACTATTCACTCTGTGCCTGACAGATACCCACAGGAGGATTGGGACCAGGCTTTGAAGTCTGTGAATCTCTGGGATATCCCAGCGTGTTCGCTCGGCTTCAGATCTAGGAGGATTCCTTATAGGAACAAATGACAATAAGAGCTGATAGAATAAGACGGGATGACGGCAGGGACTTCTTGTAGCACAGAAGAGCTTAACGTCTTAGGAGCATACAAATTACAAGTCTCAAGAGTCTTAGAATGTAGAGGTTCTTCGAAAGGTTTTTTTAGATGTTAAAGCATCGTGTCTCTCTTTTCAGCCTGAAAACTTAGACGTTGTAATACTTGTCTGTTAGTTTGTAAGCTGATGCTGTAAGTGAGATAATGAAAAAGGCCCCTAAACTGGGTGAAGTTTGAAAGCTATTCACAAATCCCATTCACTTGGGGTTAGCTTCTAAAAGGAAGACAAGCAGTACTTTTCTTGATGTGTGTCTAGGGACAACGCCCTCATTTTTCTGTCCAATCAACGGCAAACACAAATTGCAAATTGTCGGAATGTTTCGCCGTAACCATATGTTTCTGCACTGCTTAGGGAATAGCGTTCCTTTAAGACGAAGAAATTGAGCAAATGGTGACCAATTGGCTAATTACGGTAATATAGTCTGTCGAGGTTAGCGTGATGGATTGATGGCGGCGGGATGACAGGGTCCAGACCGTCCCGCCGCCGCGGCGTGCGTTAACAGACGTGTCAGCATGCCGGTCACGTCTCCCGTCAGTGGGCCTCCGATCCTGACTAGTACAGGCTTCCTTAATCCTACTATTTTAGTGCAGGGATTATCTTGTCATCTTTGCAAAGATGGATTATGCTGAAACCTTAGTCTGTGGGCTGGAGCGGAACTGGATAAATGGATAGTTATTAATACATTATCATGATATTGAGGAAGTGGGCCATAGAGTGAGGGAAAGTTGATGAGATATTGACAATAATCTGGATTTAAAATGAAATCCATCTTTTCTTCAAGGATTCTTTGTAAATGCATGCAATTGCTCGATTGGAAATCCTCCCCCTAGCAGCTTCCATTCAAACTGCAGAAACCCATTCTGAACACATCCGGGAATAACTTGATACTTTAGAAAAAAGAAACCTGTTCCTTCCTGTAGGAATCTCTCTTTTCACACCAGCCATTCTAGTGGAAAAAATACCATGTATTATTTATTACCTTAGTGTAATCCCAGACAATCTGAACCCATATGTGTTGGAAAGCTGTAGTCATTTTTTTGCCCAGCATATCTTGGGTCGAATTACTACGCTAGGTAATGGGGTACTCTTTGGTAGAAAAGGATACCCCTTTACTTTTAGTAGAGAAACTTCTTCCTGCTGCTGAATCAAATGGTACCCATGAAGAAGTACTATATAGCACTTTATTTATGAGCATTTCTACTCCCCAGATGAGCAGGCCCCATGTGCATAGGTGAGCCTTAAGCCCGGAGCTATGGCCATCATGGCTTTTAGATGGGGCTGGGGCAATTGACCTCTTGCCCAAGATGATGGGAATACAAGCACAAGGGTCCTCGCATTGTCTAGTGAACGGTAAATCTACCGTTTCAATGGCGGGAGGAGGGCGTTTATCGTTTTTCATTTTTCGCTGCATTGTTTGGCCTTTTTTCGGCTCCCAGTTGCTATGCGGATAGTAATGGATTGGAAGCAATGGCCTACTTTTTATTTATCTTTTGAAAAATGTAACAGTCTTGGTTTCTAAGGTAATGAGCTTTGTCTAATGTAGTTGGTCTGACCAAATACAAAACATTTTGATGTACAGAAATCATATTCTTAATTCTGACCAAATGAAAGGATGCTCATTGCAAATTTTCATCTCAAGTTACCGAGTGCCTCCTAAAGAGCTAAAGGAAAGAATGCTCCTTCGACCCAAACCTGAGATTATTGAACCTAAAGAAGTAAAAGCCCCGACAGGTGCGTGTTTATTGAATGTCTATGAATAATGGACCTGTTGATGTATTAATAGCAGATTTAATGACCCCTGACAGGCCTTGTCTGGAGAGTAATTTTCCCTCTTCACACCTCTATATGCGCTAAGATCCCAGTTATTAATTTGATATTACCCCAAAAGTCTCCACTATAGCTTAACAGAAACTTTCCTAAATTATGACAGTCCTAACCTAGTTACACGAAAGCCGTTATGTCTCTCTGTGTAGGGTGAATGTTAGTTGGACATTACCTGATGTGGAATGGCCAGGTCGTGTGTTCTTCACATCCCATCTTGGTCGTAAGAATCTATTATTCATGGCCAGCACGACTTGAATTTTGCCTCCATGATTCGCGTTGAGTGGCGCCCATTCCTCGCTGACCCCCGGCCATTATTCATGACGAGAGGTAATATCCACCCAGGGGTAGGCTTCGGGCAATTTTCCATTAATAGAAAAAACATGCTGTAAGTTTGACAGATAGCGCTCCCCCCACTGTGCGAAGTTATAACTTATATCGTGTAATAAGCAGACACGATATTGCGGAGCCGACGAAATGTTCAATATTTCATTATAGGTGTGAACATGTAATCCACATTGATTTTTTAAAACCAAAGTCAGCTTCGATCAATAGATTCTATCTGGTCAGTTTCACCAAACAGAGGTGATAGAATGGGGAAATTGGAATAAGACTGTCCAAAGCTTCTAGCACAGAAATTTCAGTTTCTTGTGTTGGTGATCAACCATTTATGTAGGACATGAAAAAAGAGTCACTTGTTTTGGCTTCCATTTCAGTATCAATTAGTTACAAACTTTAAAAGATTGGTGTTGAATTCTAATGTTTCCTTTTCTCTTATTGTTCAGTATACATTAGTTTAAAGGATGGGCCTCCAGGTAAACAAAAATGTGATCATCCTTTTGGACAGCCAAAGATTGTGAGTCATGGTATCACACTTTGCTACACATGTATAGAAGTTCTTACATATCGTTATTGGATGCTAGAATGTACATCTGGCTAAAACAAATGTTACTTTGATCCGTTTGATGATGAATAAGTCTTTAAAAAAGTAACATCATCAACTCAATGGAACAAAGATGACCATTTGCTTTGACCCAGCAATCATTACACAAAGAGTCATGGCCATTACGGATCAGAGGGTATTACAGAAATGACCATCCAGACCACAAATGTGGCGCGATCTGTATCTGACCCGCTTATCCTCCGGGCTACATGAAGACCCCGACACCACCAACAAATCCTAACGATCGTGCCATGAAGATAAAAGATGGTCATTACGGCTAAGTAGCCCCCCTAATGATGTAACACTGACCCTGACGACCTAGGTAGGAAAGGTCACGGAACTACTGATCCCAGAATGTATGACGAGAATTTCTGACTCTTCTTCATCTATCTGTCTGTGTCTTCTTCCCTTGAAACCATCGCAGGTTGTGCTGGTGATTATGATAGGTGAAATTGTTAAGCCCCGACGTCTTCAGTTTTCGATTTTGGCCCTCCTGACATCAATGGCTCATTGTATGCACAGGTCATCATGCCGAAGCGATCTGTATGAATGTCCTGTGACCTCCCTAACCCCGAGCATGTAGGGAACAGGCCATAAGACAGATAAACGTACCATTAACAAATTGCAGAAAATAAATAGTACCAAATTAATATGAAATGATCTGGCTTGGAGAGATCGGCACAATGGTCATTTGGCCGGCGCATCCAAGAGGCAATTAGGTAGGGGTGAGGGGCAAATGGGCGTAATCTTAACTAATGGTGGCAGCGATTTTGTTTCATTACGTTTCATGGCCAGTCGTCTACATCTGCGACGTGTTACAAACGAGAAGGCATGGTAATCGCATGACTCATCCTACTGGGAAAATTACATCATTTGTTATCAAACCACCGTTTCCAGCTCTGTCTGACTGGGGTTTAGGCAAGTAGGCACAGCATGTGGCTAACAAAATTCTACCTACTTCATTAATAGTCGTCTCAATGCCTGGTCACAGCCAATATGAAAACTGAAATTCCTGCTGGGATTAGGGTACACAGGGAGTGGCCTTGAAGTTGTGCAAACATATAGGAATCCTCTCATCCTAAAATCCTCCAAGTCAAAATATATCTTGCTCTATAAAACATGAACATGATGATCGTAAACGTATCCACATCGTAAGCATGGAATATTCAGTGAATCAAGGACAAAAAAAATTGCAAACCTACCTTCTGTAACTGTGGTCGTTTAGCTCTCTCCATCAGGTTTCTTGTTCCTTTGTGTTGAAGACTTTGAGGACATGTCTCTGTCAGTATCACACAGCTTTCACTACTACCTCATCATTCTATTAGTATATTAAAATGCTGGCTCTGTGTTTGGGAGGGGGCAGTACCATTAAAGACCTGCTGTGACCCTCTTAACCCAGACATTCATAATACGCTCCCATTATTTCATGTGACATTTAGTTGAAGTCCCACCCGACACCACTACTAATGTTGACAATGAATGCATCTTTGCCGCATCAATAAGTATACAGCACCAGAATCTGCATACTGATCAGGGCTGAGGTAATAAGAGATATAAATCCTACGCATATTATATTGGGACTTAATTGCCTGCCTTTGACAATGTCTGATATAATTTCATTACCTCACAAGAATCACTCATGTCCATGCATGTGTAGGTGTAATAATCATGGGACACTGCAATCTACAGATGCTATTTCGTGTCCACTGAGAATAAAGATCTAAAATCAGTATTAATTTTGGTAATATCCTGGAGTGTGGCCTTTTAGTAGTTTTGACAACATTGAAAGTAGTGAAAATATTGGTTATGGTAATAGCATTGCTCGCTGAGTCATTGCAAACGATATTACAGAATGTACGAGTAACCCAGATGGAATGAAACGATGGGAGGAAGAATTCATTTTCCACAGGTTTGAATGTGTAGGTTACAAAGTCATGCCATGAATAATGTGATAGCGGAGGTAGGAAGTTGCAACAGTAGCGCACCAACGCCCAAAGTCCCACCGAACACCTATCACGGATGGCAATAACGGCCCTCGGAGAATTGCGCTCCACAGTAATGGACTCAATTACTCCCCGGCAAAATTTGTTGCCGTAGATTTCGGGGAATTCATTCAAATCACATCGCACAGCGGGGAGCAAGGGTGACCTTTCAGGTATTCAAATGCAGACAGTTGTTAATCGAGTGAAAGAATTCCAGTCTCAATGAGCCCTAATGGTGACGGCCAGCTTGTCAAATTGCTCATGCCTTTTAGATGGAGTCCCTACTAATGGCTGTAAAAATATCCCAGCTGAGAATCAAAGAACACGACGGGATCAAACACGCGGAAAACCTTGACTTCCTGTACGTGTTGACAAGGATGTTTGCTTTATGGCGTACACATGTTTTAATCTTACGTCATGTAGAGGCGAGAGAACTTTATGTGGGTTTAATGGCATAAATAAGCTTATTTATAAACATAGAACTACAAGTCTGGGTGTTCATAATTTATGAGTCCGTATTCAACACTGAAGGCCATCAGCCATCATTTCTATGTCGGACAAACGTGGTTGATATGCACTGGCTTTAATGGACATCATGCAAATCAAGGGAAGAGAATTATTTCTGGAACTACAAATTGGACACCATCATTCCTAATCCTATGGTAGTCACACTGGTGTGTGCTGAATGTACTCTATAACATGACTTTTTGGGGAGGAAAGTGAGAAATATTTTGTGATCATGGTCTGTACCAATTCTAACTCATGCACTTGGCATTGCCACGTATACAAATTGAGCCTGTTGAAAAGTGCCTTTTTCGAATAGTTTTTCAATCATTTAAGAATTCAAAAAGGTAATGACATCACATTTCACCTAGCTGTATTAGTAAGAGAAAAGAGTGGCATATCTGTTATATTGGTTCCCTCTTGATTCCTATTTTGTGACCCACCTTTTGTAGCCCCTTTGATATTTTATCATCATCAAGATGAATCCATGTCTCAGATCCACCTCAAGTTACCTGTATCCCCGAGATTACTTTTATCTTCATAACGATACGGACTTGAGCAGAAACGCAATAAAACGCACCCCAGGGCTTTGTGTTCTCAATAAGTATCGAACCCTAAACCCTTGGAGTGCTGACCCAAGTGGAGATTTGTATGAGATGGTTCCTGTCCTTGGTGCTGGAGAATTGGCTGTTGTAATAGGAAGATCATGGAAAGTAATGAAACGGAAGATATCGAAAAATAAGAAAGTTTGCAGTCTGACAGCTTTTCTTTGTCCACTTTTGGCCTTGGAAATGTTATGATGGATGATTTTCATGTGCACGCATTGATTTTGGCTAGTTTCCCAGCAAAAAAGATAACTCGGAACATTCAACAGATGAGCAATGATATGCTATAACGCTCGCGCAGAAGCAGAACTCCAGATTTACTGCAAGCAGAAAGTCTGTCCAGAATTTGCCAAGAAAGTATTTAAAAAAACAAGTTTGTGTGGTGAAACATCACAGAACAGGCTGACTTTTCTTGCCTTTGCTTCAAGTTGACTGAGGTTCTTCAGAGTATGTCATTCATTCACAGAATTGAGTTTTGTACAGCCTTTGAACATAGTTAATTGCATCCTTTGTTGAGCCAATTTCATTGACTTCTTTTGAAGCTTGAGCTACAAGATAGTGTCTAGCAGTTCCTTGTGACACAGCGAATATCCCTGTCGCCCCATAAATTTAGAAAAGGACTTGTCAATACAGCTTCATCAGGCACAATCTGCCTTGAAATGTCAGCTGTAAACATTGGTCGGTCCGGGGCCTCAGAGCAATACCATCTCCAATGGAACGATATTGCCGACATGGGAGTAACGATTCCAATGGTGTGTAGCACAGCGATACTGATGCCGATGTAACGAGAGACAAACTTATCGCTCACTTCAAAAACTTCTCTCCGTACCATGAAGTCTTTGAAGGCTCTCAAGCGGAAGAATGTAGTAAGTCTGCGAGGGGAGAGGCCTTTTAGCTGGTTGAGAGTAGGCAGACCTAAGCCACCAAGATGTAGCGTAAACTATGCCGATGTGTTAAAATGTGTACTGGAGTGACTCGAGAAGTTGTCAGTTAGATTTATGGCCCCTCTGCCAGCGAATGACTCGCCCTTATGCCTCTGACACCTACCCGTCCTTTTATTGATGTCTGCACGTAGCGAGGGCCACGGTACGACATGGTTTCATTGCACATCGGGCGTTATTGATTGGCAGCGAAGGCACCCACCGAGCCCGGATTATTGCCTAGTGGGTACATGGTATTTCCATCACTTGGCAAGGTATTACAGAATAATCTTGGGCTTGTTGTTGTGTCGCCTGACAGAACTAGTGCCATCTGTCTGCAAACTCAGACAGCGCACACAGAGCAGAAGGATCCCAGAAGCCGGGAGTTCATTAGTTTCTGTTTTACGATATTGCCTCCGTCAGAGAAAACAAATTGCTCTGATTCCGTAATTCAGGGCATTGATTATGCCTTGTTAACTGCTTGGAAGAAAATTACGTTTCCTAAGAAGATGAAAGAACAAGCTATCTTGCTGCTCGAAGATGAAAGATTCCAATATCTGTGAGGATTATTGGAAACGAACTTGACTCTGAAAGGCCAAAGCTATCCCCTAAGGACAGGGATTGGGAGGGGGTGGGTGACAAGTTGCTGAGGGTGGTGAGAGATGCTCAATCTCCGGCCTTCTGGGATGGCTCAGCCTGTCTGTTACTGTCAGCGATTTGCCCAAGCTAATTAATGGTTTATGGCAGGATTTTCACACACTGAAGTGAAATGGTAAGCTTAGGAAAAGACCACCTGAGGAATGTTGTGTCAAAAAACTTTTGAAAGTTCGTCTTGTCATACAGCACCTAGACAGCAGTTTTTTCCTCTGCTTTTCTTTCATTTACTTTCATGGTGAGTCAGGTTTTCTTTCTAGTAGGAAGGGGATTCATGTTTTAGATAATCCTGAAGTACAGAAGTCATGCAAGAGAGACATTTGTGCAATGGACTCGCCACACTTTATCACGAATATAAAACCTCTGCAAAAGTTTTAAGATTTGCTTTATTTGGTGTAAATTATTATATAGTAAAAACCATCCTATCTTTGCAAAGTTTTATCCCACACAATTGTTATGCTCCATCCATGATAATATTCCTTGTCAGCCTCCACATCCATCACTCCAAACCTTGCAGCTCACCTTTCTGTTTCATCTTAAAACCTATTACAGCATTCCTTCAATATCCCATGCCGAGCCTTGCGTGAAGTGTGTGTTATTTGCCAACACATTAAAGATCCGTGTTCACGAACGTTACCTTCTCCGCACGCTACCCGTGATCTTCAGTAAATGTTAAAACACCGTCCTTGTCGTAAATGTTTCTCACTACAGCTTTTCTCTGCGTGATTAACTGCATTAGTGTTCTAAAAGGTAGCATTTGCTCGCTCGTCACAGGAAGCCGTAATAGATCTAGCTTATAATGTATGGCATTACGGAAAGTCAAGACCGTTTCTCACTGTGAACCATTAAAGATCTCCCCGCAAATGACAGGGGTCCCCCGGGAGTTAAAGTCCGATATATCAGGCGTGGCCTTTTACCATCCAGCCCGGATCTATCAGGCTCTCCACGATACAATTATTCGCGATACACGGTCTCCCGGGGACAGTTGCGTCTTTTGAGAAACGGCAGGCACTTCTCTGCACAAAAAATTCAGCCGTGACTTTGATCTTGCTGGCATATTTATTGTCAGGAAAGATGATCTACAATTCAGATATATCCTTTGATATTAGAGTAGAGGGTCAATAAACTTTTCATGACAGAAAATAAATGTGGCATAGAACTTCTCATATGAACATTTTGTCTCAAACTTTGAAAGATGTGTTTTTTGTGCTTCTCTTCTACTCACAGTCATTGGCAACAGAAGATTCATATTCTTATAATCAATACTAAATACCTCTGTGGTATATGACAGTGATAGTGACTTGAGCATAGCTGTACAATTTATCTTTATTACTGTAATGACTTTGATTGTTTAAGGAAATATATGTTCTTTAGTCGTATTAGTGATATCAAATTCAAAGACAATTTGTCAATGTCCTAGAGGAAGTACATTAGAGATAAAAACTTAACAAATACTTCTGTTGTAAATTAGAAACATTCAGTTGGTTTCTAGATTACATTTATAGTTATTGCATGATTGTGATCTGTATCATCTTTTATGACATGTAGATGTTTAAGAGGAATGCTTGATAAGAATAAGTGGTATTTGCAAATGCATCCAATCGTTTGGAAAGCCAAATTGTTATATGTGTACACTATGTGTATCTATATGTGTATTGATATTGTTATAAGAGTGTTGATGTCCCCAGTATGCATGGCTTGACCATGAACCCCCTGCTGTTGATAACTTGGTAAATGCTCCCATCTAACCAAGCCGGCACGTAAAGATTACACCGCACGCAACCCGCCCGGCCCCCCATCCATCTCTGTCAGCCCCCCTCCCACAGATAACACAGGCAGAGGCATCGTAATGAAGACGTTCCCTCTAAGGCACAATCTGCCACAAGACAGGTCTGCGAACAGGTCAAAGACAAGCACAGTCCCTCATTAAAGAAAATCAGCAGTTTTCACTGATTCAGATAAAAAGCGGGTCACTAACAGTTGTCTGATGGCTTTGTGAGTGCAGTTTTATTACCAAATGGGTGTGGTCATCTGGCAGGAGGTTGCTAAATGATGGATGGATGTGTTTTTCCAAGATTGTTTGAAGGTCTGTCGGAAATTTCACGAAGAACTCTTGCTACACGTTGGCAGGAATGCTCTGTTCACAGAAAACCCTGGTATGACTAATGTGCAATACCTGCATATCCAACTCATAACCTGTGCGCTGATGAAAGAGCTTGATTTTTAAGTGATAGCTGGAATTATATGACCCCTACTCGCTGTAATGGAACGACCCATCGATCACGCTGTCGGCGCCGTTAGATGTTCCACCGTGGTAAGGTGAACCGTCCCCAGGGACGACCGTCCGGTAGAAACCGAACCGGCACGGATTCCGAACCTATTAAAAAAAGTGACCCGCACTGGACTGAATTGGGGCGGGAGTGTGTAGGGTGTGAAATGACTGTATTTGTATGTATATGGAGGGCTGGGAACCTGGATGAAGTAATGATGGAGTGGAGCCCAGTTTGAAATTAGGTGCAACACTGGATGGAAAGTGTCCAGGACCCAGTTCTCTGCCAAGGAGGTTAATGTGTTTTCAGCAGTGCCTGTTTATTTCTTTCCATGTCATTCTTTGTCCATGAGCAACTTGAAAAGGAGATGAATATTTTTTCATAGTCTACGTTGTCAATATTACAGGCCCTTCTTTTGATTTTTTTGTCTTTAAAATTGAATTAGGTCATCTTCTATGCTTTCAGTTCAGTTTTTTTTTTCTATGCTTTAATGCTGTAATTCCCTCCCACAGTTAGGAATAAAAAACCCAATAGATGCCGTACAGGTGTTTTGTATGTTCAGCCTTAGTCTGTGAAGTTGAGTTACCAGCTTTTGAAAGTCTCTGGACTTCTATAAACATTGATATCATAAAGTTCTAATGGTGATACCACTACAGGGCACAGGCTTGAAAGGATGATTAGGTTAAGAACAAATGTAACATTTATAGACCAGACTTTGTGCAGTTTATATCACAAAGACACCATGGCCCATATCCCACGCATTGCTCAGGTCTGAGAAGCTAAATTACCACACTCAGATGTAAGTATTATGGACCAGATTCTCTTGTATTTAATATCGTTAAGATCCCATGCCCATTTTCTACGCATGGCACAAACATGATTAGCTGATTACCACACTCAGGACAAATGTAACTATACACAAGACCTTCTGTAGTTTATATCATGAAGACCTCATGCCCGTATCCCACACATAGCACAAGCATTAGAGGCTGATTACCAGGCTCAGCACAAATGTAACTATAGACCAGACTCTCTCTGTATGTATCAGACTCTCTGTAGTGTATATCATAAAGTCCTCATGCTTGTGCTATCCAACACATAGCACCAGCACGAGAGGCTGATAAGTCTCAGGACAAATGTAACTATCATGGACCAGACTGTCATCTCCCTATCGGCTGTCCTGCCCTGCCCACGGCACCAGCTCATCTCAGGGAGCATGCAGTGGAAAATTGGATAGCGTAAGAGAGGACCTCTCTGCGAATCATGTCAGGAGGTTAGCAAAGATGGGACTCCGTGCCCAATCATCTGCGTGTTAACATTCCGACCAGGTAGCCGTTACGTCGTGGTAAATGTTGATTACAACGTCGGGGAGTTAGTTTGGCCTGGTGGAAATATTGTCCGGTTGAACAGACTTAGGGAAAGAGAGAGAGAGGATGGGGAAACAAACACCGGAGTGTATTATGTTCACGCCCTGGAAAATTAAGGAAGAGCGCCGTCGCTTATCCCTCACCTCAGGTGAACAGGTGGCGCGTCCAGCCGTGATTACCCCGCCTCATTAAGACCCGCCCTCCCCGCGGCGCCATTTCCGCGCTATCGCTAAAACTGCTGATTTCCACGGGACCGGGCCTGCTGTTCCTTTAATAGCCGACACATCAGATAAAAAGTGATATATTTGCCCGGAGTTTGAAAGCACCTAACAAAATGTTACTGTAAAGGAATCCGGGATGGGGTTTAGCTTCCCCTCGGGCATCGTTGCAGGTATTTAGTGCTGCGATAATGTTTCTGTCCTTTGTTGGGACGGTTTTGTGCCGGGATTAGTTCGTATGCAGAAGCCATTAACAGTTAGTTCAAACGAAAATTGGATTCTGTCCTCGCCACTGGCGCAGGCATAACTTGTTAATGTCAGAAGGTGTAGAAAGTGGGAGAGTTTGCCATTAAGGATGTGACTACATGATTTATTGTAACCATTAACCACTGGGAAGACTCCTGAGTGAATAAGAAAATGGAAACATTATAGAGACAGATGTAGGTTAGACTATAGCTTTCCAATCACTGTACTGCAATTAGTCATTTAGCTACAGGAATAGCCTTGTATTTGGGGCATAGTAGTCATGTAATGTGACTATGTAGGCTTGACTCAAATGTGAAACAACTGGTATTAGTAAAGGACCATTATATCTAATAACATGCAAATTACCGGTATGTATGTATTTCTCTAATGAGAATGCAGGTAGCTCTTACACAGAATATATTAGTTGTGTGATTGTATGATTACAGCGGAAATGAAATTTTGTACTATAATATAAGCCTTATATTTTAGGAGCCATTTGAAGCGACTGTTAATGTTCCCAGCCTGTTTGCGAGGCGGTGGGTAATGATGATCACTGCTTGAGTACACCAGAGCTGTGATTATGTGATTTGTCTTTAACATCTGTTATCATCATTATGGTTGTATAACTTGTAAGAGGAGCGGCTAAACGGTACCTCAACATGGAACTCATAATAAGCCTGCCAGTCTTGTAAGTAAAGGGGAATTTCTGACAATAGTATAAGATATTGAAAATGTATGGCAAACTTTTTAGAAAAAATACAAATTACCTGTGCTAATATATGTTTATAATTATAAAAGATAATTATCATAATCATCAACTTTATACTCTTATATGCATTATCCTGCCTGAAAGTCTTATTACATGTACATGTATCAATATTTTGATTGACAACTTTCAATCAAGATGAGTTAGCAGTGTTGCTAGGACAATGCCATCAAGCATGGATAATGTGGTACCATGAAATGACTTTTAGATTCTTGGTTACGATAGATACTAGTCAACTCTACAATACTCTTAGTCTTTTATGAATAGTCTCTGCTATAGAGATTGGTGTAGCTGTAATAGTTGTGTGCCCAGGTCTACCATCTACTAATAGCTAATGTCTGGTACCACTCCTTACCATCTACTGTTAAATGCCAAAATGATTCGTTAGGGTCTCCCGCGGATTATCGTCGTCTCTCCCTCGCTCCGCCACGGTCTGGAACGGCGTAACCGTGAATCTTGGCTGAGGAATGTGGGGTCTGACATCTGTTCCCTTTTGATGCATTTTGATGGGCTGATTTGCAATATTTCATGCATCATAAGTAGGATGTATGGACCGTGAGGCGGCGTGCGACGCGCTCGGCTAGCTCCCATTGTGAGCGGGAACGGCAACTAGTGCTAAATATTCCCCACAGAGGTCGTCAACAGTTCAGCACAACCTGTCATTCTGGGAAATCCTCACAAGTTCATGTACAAGTGGAACATTCCAAAACACTGGAAAACAATTTTTCCTTATAGAGCAGTAAGTCCACATATGAGCAAAATGGAAATCACTCAATTGACCAATTGTTTGAAAAGATTTTCCCAATGACTTTGGGTGAGTCTGTTTAAGCAATATAGAACTTAATTGTTTTTATATCCAGGGATTTAAACCCCTTATGATATCAAAATAGATTCCAGCGCACTGAATCTCTGTATGTATACACTTAATTCATGTCTATCTTGTTGTATTTCCAGTTGATTGTGTCGAAGATGGCGATGTGGGTGGAGGATCCCGACTGGGACGATAGCGGCGGCAGCGGGGACGGCCCATTCGGGGACGGGGAGTACAGCGGAGATAGCGATGACGAAGACTACCAGGACTCCAGCGGCAGTGGTGATGGAGAGACTCCAGCTGTTACTGACAGTAAGTTTTACCTAGACGTTCTGTGAATAGCTAATCAGGTTGGCACGTCAGAGTGTAAGGCTCTTAACAGACAAGCCTGTATCCCACCTTGTCTGGTGCAGACTTTCTGATCCTGATTGTTACATCCAGTTTTGAACTGAAAAGAAAAGTCTGCAAACTACAAGGCCAAATTCTGTGAAGAACTAATAAGGTTTGTATTGTTCGAGATTTTGTGATATGCGCCCTTATCAGACAGTCTGTGTTCTTGCAGGGGCAGACTTTATGATCCTGGATGTTGCATCCAGCTATATACCGAAAAGAACAAAAGTCTGCTAATTGCCAGGCCAACTTTTCATTGTAGAAACTGTTCGAAATGTTGTAAGTCCCTTGAGACTTTAAAAGTTTGGAAATAACAGCATTGTTTCAAATATTCCCATCTACTCCCCTTACTTTCATAAGACTCCTTCCTATTGGTCGATGCACTACAGATAAACCAAACACCTAATTGGCCCACAAAGCAACCACCTCATATTACAGCTTGGAAAGGCTTGCCTTGAATCATCCAATCACAGCGGACAATGATAGATTCGGAGCTGTCTGGTTGTCCGGCGGTGACCCCTCCAACTCTCCCAGGTGCTTCCTGAGATAGAGTGGGGGCACTTCTGCCTCAGACTCTGATAGAATAACCATTCATCATAACACACCAAGGCCACGGGGTTCAGGAAAGTAGGACAGACGTTCCTTTTGTTAAACTGCAGAAGTGAAATCTTACTAGTGCTGTATGTTCCTTAGAGACAAGGCTGTTCCCTGTTGAAAGATTGGAATTCAGAAGATTGGAATTTGACTACATAAATTTGAGATGCCATCTTCTCACAACAAAATATTTAATTCCGAAGTACATAAAAAATTGCAATAGGACATTTTACATCAAATTTGCTCATTTTGCAAAAGTTTTCTGATGATAACGATTGGTTCTCTCACCTTGCGCTGATATTTTCAGTTTGCAGTAAGTTGTTACTGGGGTTCTAGTACTCTCACGTATTGTTGCCCCTCTCTTAGATATGAGCAGGTTCTTGTGTTCTCAGTGTTTCGGAAACATGCCAGAATCAATGTACATGTTGGAGTCAGCCAGGAATTCGAGTATAGTATAGCCTAATCAATAATGGATAAAGAGAAAGTTAACTGAAGCTGAACTAGACCTACTGTAATCAAACTGCAGTATTACAAGTGCATTCCAATACAAGAAAGGCTATTGCGATGGCAATAAACATGGGAACAATTACCTCGTGCACTTCACAACAGACTAGCCTTGGCTACCATTATCTCTCCACCCTTCAAAGTTTCGCTCTGCGTTATCGAGTGAAAACAAGTTCAAAGGCTCGGGTGATGTATCGGTCGGCAGTAGCGTCGCTGATTGTCGCCGGTATTACTCCATGCTTGAGCAGGTAGAATATTGCTGTTGTTCACAACTAGAGCCAGATGAATGTTTTACATCAACACCCGTAGATAAGACGCTGTCAATCTTCCTTGAATTGTCTTAGCTTTCAATAGAGACAATCAAGGCCTGCTCCTGGAACACAGGGAGAATTAATGTGCCCGGCCATCTCTCTATTGTCACTCAGGATGTCTAATTTAGGACCAACATCCCCCCAACGTGTTGCCTATCGATATCCACCAACACAAAAAGTGATCCACAGATTGATTTTTGTGTAAAGGGATTGATTTTGGTTCTGGGCGAGTGCGAGCCATTAATTATTTGATTCGTATCAGTTTTCATAGCAGGAATCGATAAAGGCTGAGGATTCCAGCCATTGAGTTCCATCATAGTATTTCAACACACTATAAATTTTCTGGCATCATACACAGAGTCTAGACAAATCACATGGGTAACTTTTGTTTCACATGCTGCACAGGGCAAACTCCTAGTTACAGAACTGATACCGCAGAGTGCTAACTGAACAATGCCATCGCTAAGGCAAAATGTGAACAATAAGTATGATACATTTTGGTGATGAGTTTTATGTCCCTTTGAAATTTCAAGCTTATCTTTCATTTCTTTATTCTTCCTGACAATTGAATAGATTAAAATCGAGAAAATTTATTAGCTTCCATGATTTATACATGTTTATGTAATATATCGGATCAATGTTTCAATCCCAGGCAGGGAAATATATTACCCTTCGAGATAGCTGATAACAAGACAATGCTTTAGAAGCATAATTTTCATGTACGTTTTTGTCCTAAAAACTTTAAAAAGTTGGATGGGAATTGTGATATTGAGTAGCATCTGTGATATTATGAGACTTCTTTTCCACTGTTGTCCCTCCCCTACTCCTGCTTAAAGTTTGGTGGTGTATTTGTAACTTATCTTAGAGACTGTGAACTCATTAGGCATGAAATTTAACCTGTGGCTCGTTATCAGTTCTGAAACATTGGAACAAGTGCGGCTGATTGGCCTGTAATTGAAAAACGCCCCGGCGAGAAGAACGACGGAGATCAGAGCTGATTATCGGAGGCTGATAAAAAATTCAGAACCTTCAGAGGCGCAGTCCGCAGAGTAATGTCTTAACGTGTTCACTAATGGGCCCCAGTCCAGCTGGGTATCGGCGCGACACACGGTTATCGCTCTCAAGTCATTTCTTCTGCGGCGAGAATTGTGCAAAGTTTTTCTTTCATACAACTCGACTAGAAGCTTCGCAGATAAGGGTTAGACATCGACTATCATTGTATACAGGTATTTTAAAATGAATCGAGCAGCTACATAGATTCTTTAAGGAGTCTGTTGTTACAGATAGCACTATTATTAGCAGCCACATGATCTTTCTTAAGCGACCGAGAATATACAGTCTGGAGACAAGTGTGATAATATCTAAATTGATGTGGAAATAAGCTAATGAAGAAAGCCAAAAGGCTTGCCAAAGTCAAAGCAAGGTAATTGTCATACGTTATTAAACGATAATCCACGACTCTGCATGTCGTGACATGGAGGCTGTGACACGCGTCAAAGGGACGCGGCAGTATTTTTCCTTGTCAGGTCTCACTAGTACATTATTATTAGAGCAATATTGGAAGTAAAAGCAGTTCAACAACATTGGTGAGACCCAGACGTCAGTCAGATCACAAGTTCACATCGTTAGATGGCTGGAGAGTAGTCATGTAATCATGAATGAGTATTGGAGGCAGGCAGAAGTGGCCCGCAATAACACAGGGTTGTGGTGGCAGTATCATCATCAGGACACCACCTCCATCACTTCATCTGTACCGGCATGATGGAGTTCCAATATACCTCACCTCAGGAAAACCAAACTGGGTACAATAAAAAAAGACAACATCACAATTGATAAATTCAACTACATTTTTAGTTTAAAATATCTTCAGGTAAAATTGTACAATTAGAGTAAAATCCACCTCTCTTTCAAACATCTTTTATACTTTTGAAAAAATTAAAACAATCATTTTTGTCGTCAAATTGTTCCGTCTGGTCTTGCCAGTATTGGTGCTGTAAAAATCATGTTTCGTTGTTGTCTTGGCTGTATCGCTTACTGTTCCTCTTGTTTCTGTTATTCCTACCTTTTGCATTTGTAATTAATTTGATGGTAATAAATTCAGCGGAATCGTTGACATTTGGCCTAGAACAATACTAGATTACTGTTTCTCTTACATAACCTGAGGATAAGGGTGAACTTAAGTAAACTTTTACGTAAGAGAAGTAATTGTAAAAGATAAGGTGGTTGCCTCCAAGCTCAGACGGTCGTGTCTCTTTTATCGGTAATTTCCTCCCTCATCACTGGTTCATCTTCGTTTTGTCTGCACTTAGCAGACCATGAATAGGTTGATAGCTAAACCACTGATAAAACAGAAGAGTGATAAAGTTTTACCTCGGTTGTGCGGAAGGCCACCCTATCAGGGAAGTTATGGTCCCTGGCTCGGTAATGTCCCGTGCTTGAGATCGGACCCACTTGGGTAGCGGAGCTGAAAATGAGCCACAGTGTCATTAAGGTGTCGGGGATGAGGCAGTGCCGCAAGGGTAATCACCTGTGCTGTGTTGGAGACGTCATGTCATGTTTACCAAAGTGCTCTGCAGCTCCTAAATACAGATACAAATCCCATCACATCGATTGTGGAGGAAATATCATGCAATTCTATCTATCTATGATTAGCAGATAAATATTGCAAGCATTTCTCACCATTTACTTGTAAGGAGTATTGAAATTGTAGTTTTTAATCCAAGCTTACCCCCTATATCATCTGTACATCATTGTAATTTTGTTATTTATGATTAATTGTATGTTACATGTATTTTCCTCTCCTTGAAGTGAAGCTGTCATCAGACCCCTAAAAGGAAGTTCAATCACCAATGAATACCAATATACAGTTGTACTCTACAATTCTAAAACCAAAAACACCATTTCTAACTCTGCACCTAAGTGATACTGAGGGGAGAAAAGTCAGAAAGCCTTGAGGACTCTCGTAGCAGAAGCTTTGCCAGGAAAATTAGAACTGGCTGTTTTTTCTGACCTCCCAACTCCTGGCTGCTCCAGCCCATTGTTAGATAATGAGGTTAAACATCCCCCTGGCAGGGACTGGAAAATTGGGTATTAGTGTTTTCAGCCATGCACAGCTCACACAATAATTCCCACCTTTTGCATTTGAAATTAATTTGATTGTAATGAATTCAGCGCAATTGTTGACATTTGGCCTATATAGAGCAGGACTAATATTCAATGTAAATTTAGCCCCAAAACCAGATGGTTGCGTCTTGTCATTGGAAATTTCCTTGCATTTATCTTTTTCCGCTAGAAAGATCGGAGAAGCCATCTGCTTTTTCTTGTACTAAGCAAGATAAAGAAGCCAACAGAAAAGCTATTTCTCTAAATGTGTTCTTTGAAAGGAAAAGCCACTAAGCAGTAGGCCCATTCCGTCTTGAGCCATTTCACTAACATCCCATTCTGTATTTATCCACATTTGCCCAAAGCCACGAAGCTGTGACAACGAGGGGTTGTTTGCTGTTAACGAGGTTGAATTGCCGTTAGGAACGTACTTATTAGAATGCGATAGACGTTCGGATCGTTGTTCATATTCAGTTGGTTATTCCCAAGTTCGGCATAAACATATCCCGCCTCTTTACGGGGAAAACCTGGGAGTGTTGTAAACGGGCCGAATGTCCTCTCTGACGAGCAAGGACACGGGATAGTAATCTGAATTGATGTTGATGCTCCATGTGCGATCTCCCACCACACCCTCCCAGTTTTACGACGCTGTGATGGCATGTCGAGTGCCGGCCCCCATAATCCCACAATTATTCTGACACATGATGAATGGAGAATGTGCCGGAATCATCATGCTTCAGTTCAGGAGTGAAATGTTATTAATACTTAATAATAATGGTAATTTCTATTGAAATCCCTTCCCTGGAGAACCCGAGGGTGGCAACACCGGAATCGCCAGCTTCCTCTCACGTTTCACAGCAAACAGGTTCTATCTGGTCCAATTCTTGAAGGGTTGCCATGATAGAATTACAGGGCTTTGTGTTACACAACAGTGTTTTATAAAATGGCTGACAGAATGGAGTAACCTTTATGATTTAATGTCAAAATGGTTTCAGGTGGTCGTTGATGCAAGTAAGGAAAGCTATATCCATTTAAAGATCCAGTGAAAAATCTGTCAAATTTTTGTCAAAGTTATGCATAGCCTTTGACGACTTATAAAATGCAATAAAGCAAAACGACCGATGAAATGGGGCTTCTGTTTTGATTTAATGCTGTACACCGTAAATAGGTTTAGGAGCATACACAAAGGATAATACATGGAAGACACGTCGGGCTAAAACACAGCGGGAATGTAAATAATTCCACCGTATATATACGAGTGGGACGTGCCTCGGAAAACGAGGCAATGTTTCGCACTTGAGAGGATTATGCATAAAACAGTTACCAGCACTGACTTCTTCCTGTTTCAATCATCCGTGGTTAACCGCGTTATTTGGCACACACCGGGCTCTGTGATGTAAAACGCAGGATTTTAAATCTCCTGGTGGTACAGCAGGACTTGTAGCTTGTGAGTAATCCCTGCTGTCCGCACTCTGCCGGGGAGGGCCGGGCACAAAGCTTCCCCTGCCTTTGTGTTGAGCTCTTATATAGACTGACTATGGAGTGGTGATTGTCCAAAGTGGATAGGGATTCGGGCAGGGGGTATGACAGTCCTTTGTTAAAAGGTCCCACCACCGAGAGATTGATGTGGGAGGTTTAACATAGTGATTGTGGTGGGTTGGTAATGTTAACAAAAGTGATAGCAGTGGTTGTGACGATGTTGTGTCAACAGTGGGACATGTTTATACCTTTACATTCGTGCCACTCAGATACTGGCAGAAATGCTGATACATGATGGCTGGTAGTGGAACGGCGTCATCTTTTAGACACAGCTGCATTTATTGAAAATAAACCGAACCTGACTGTTTATAATTTATCATCGAGAACGAAATAGCAGTTAGTCAAAGACTCGTATCAGCAGAAATGTGACTGGCAGTATCGAGAACTTTGAGATTTGATACTGCATCATTAGTCTGTCCTGCAGTACATTCAACCCAGGAAGTTGCCATACTATTGATGTGCATATGGCAGTGTCTCGGACCTGAATAACAATGACTTTTCACTGTAATCATTCCAATTATGGCGTGACATTACAAATAGCATGTTTGCCATTGCCAAATTTCAGTGGCCCAAAAAGAGTCATACATGGCATTCTTCATAATGTGAGGCATACAAGTCATGACATTAGCAATAGGGATAGAAGTTCGTAACTTCATTCTTAATTGTGTGGCATTATTTTATCTTTTACAGTACGATCAATACATATATGTCTATCTGTTTTGTAGCATGTCCAGACTGTTTACAAAATATACAGAACTGACAGGATATCATTTTCCCTTGCAGCTGGCAGCAAGAATGAGGAAGAGATGTACTTCGAAGACTCCACCCCAAAACAAAAGGCCGCCGCGCCAGGAGACTCCAGAGTCGAGACCATCAACGATGTAGACAGACAAAATGCCGACCCCAACGTCCTCAACACAGAAAGCAGTAGTACCGCGCCTGCGGCAACCGTGTCACTGGTTGCCATGGCAACATTCATCGTCACAGCGTACTTGAGACATACCCTCTAATGTTAATGACGTTTCCCTTCCATCAGCTCTCCAACCTTTGTATGTAATGATCCCCCAATTTTTCAGTTGTGTTTTTCGATGCCCAGAACTTTTGTACATACAGGACTATAATGTATTATAATAGAGGTGAGCGGCAAATGTCATATATACTGAGGGACAGTCGAACGGCATTGTATATACGGAATATGCATCTCTCGGCACGGGTTATTTTGTACTTACTTCGTCTTACTGAAGGACTGTCGTTTTCTTTTTTGTGAACAGGAGGTTAGTTAAGAGAGGGGAACGTAAAAGAGTATTTGTAACTGTTGAAGTCAATATAATAAGCATCATACGTTCTTTGAATAAGCTCTTGGACATGGCAAACAAGAAACAAATTGTCTGGGGACAACGATACAGCCTACACATTGCTAAGTGCTAAATTGGTGCATCTATGAGACCCTTTGTTTTCATTGAATGTTCCATTTTTTGTCAGATATTGAAGAAGATGTTGAGTTTGCCACCCAGAAAACACTAGGCCATAGATCATACTTCATGTTATACAATAAGAGCATAATGAGAATGATGATTAATTGTTCAATGTTACAAAGCACTATGTATACTGATCCCACATGTTCTATTTATATATTTCTTGTATTTGAATCTTGCCACGAATATACAGTACCAAAAATCGAAGGCTTACCATTTTATGCCTTGGACCATCCTTTGGAATTTAGGCCTTTTTTGAGTGCTTCTGAATTTGTTTACAATTTTTTTTTTCATTTGTGGAGAGAGAATACCTCATGTGGTGTTGAAATGAGAGAGAGCCAGTAATGACAATGTTAGGTGTATTTATGGGAATGTACAACTGAGGTATAATTCTGCTTCCCTTACTATGATTTTTGCGATTGTGAATGTGGCAATTTAATGAAAATGCAAAGCAAGAATCTTGGACAAATGACGTTTTTCTTTGTAATTTTCAAGGTGGGGGTCGGACATACCGGTATATATAACTGCATTACTATATAGACAACTTCCATGTAGTTGTAACTTTTGACACGTTTTCAATGTTATGTTTTTGTACCATGACTACATATAATATGGTGTTACAGTAAGATACAAACGTTTTAATGTGTTTAGCCAAGAATTTACTAGGCAAGGCCAGTGGGGTGCAGTTTTGTATGTATTAGCACTGCAATGAGATGTGCCTTGAATGAATCTTTTGAATATATATTTTGATACTCCTTGGCCATTCAAATAATCGTAAAATTGTAGATTCCTTGTTATACGATAGCAGTTTGGTTCTTACGGTTGGAATTTGGTGCGTAGTTGTTATCATCTGATCGTCATTCTTTTGTAAGGCCGGCATTTTTTGTACTATATAGCAAAGCCAAGCAGTGGACAGTAAGCAGTTATTAGACAACTTCCTGTTAAAAATATCCGATATCATTCTGTATTGCTTGTGACAACAATTTGATTATTGTTCCTATGTCAACAGAAATCTGGAGGGGTATATGCATACTTAGTCTAAAAGGGGAGTGTCTCATATGAGTTTAACACCAAACAATATCATTACGACAGCTAGTACATTTTCTAGGGAACTACAATGATAAGAAAATTTTTTCAGCAAATCATAATCTATCCCAATTGTAAATTTTCCAGTATATTGGCCCACCTGTTTTTTTAATGGCCATTTTCACAATTTTTGATATGATTTTTGAGTAAGTTGCTGCAAAATTTTGAATTTCTAGTTCTTGGATGTTGTAAAGGTTTTAGTTTGAATTTTCGCTTTTTTCTTCGTGATTGTATAAAGTATTTGTCCTACTTCAATATGTTGTGTAAGGTTTGCTGTGAATCTGTATCTGGGTGGTCAAGTGGTATTTCTGGTTCTATTTCTGTGTAGTCTCTATCAGACTCCATAGGATTTGCTTACAAATTGCAAATTGGGCAGTACTGTGCATAGATGCCAATTACATGTATGCCAAAACAGATAGAGTGAGCACATCCTATGGAGTCTGGGTGCCGAGACTACAGTTTCTACTTCAGTATTATGCCATCTGTAATTTATTTCTTACCCCACCACAAAAGCTTTTGTACAAAACTATGGAAGGCTGCCACTCCTTACTAGTATGGGCAACATTACCAAACAACAAACAAACATTGTTGATGACTTTCTCTTGTACACCATACCTACCTGTATCATTGATTGATTCCTCGTGTAATCTGCATGTTTCTAATTTGCATAAATGGGAAGTGTCCATGCTCCTGTAACTGTGCACATCAGAGTTCAAGTTGTCAAAGACAATTGCACACTCTTGAGTTAACAGAAGTTTGAAAGATTTTGTCTGTACGATGTCTGGTGGCGTTGATCATGTACTGTTACCAGTGATGTTTGCTGAACATTCTATCTAATTCATTTCCAAACACCATCCTCCAAATGACAATAAAACTTGACCAAGTCATTGCTTTGAGTCTGACTTTACTTTGTTCTGTAGTTAAACTTGAAATAGAAGCTATAGGGTGTGAGAATGGCGTGAAATCATGACTGCCATGCTGGTTGACTAGAGCTGGAATAATCAGACCTAAGGAGTTTGTATATAATCTATTATTTTGTGACTGAATTATCCTGATTAATCCATACTTTATTAAGTCTTTTTAAGTCATCTTGTCCGCCAACAATCTCAAGTCAAAACATATCAACCTTCTCAGCAGAGATACTAATATGTATACAGTAAGCCGTCTTTCCTCTAGGCTCTAGGTCGGTTTTCACTGGTTGATTTGAAATCTAAATGAGGAGCAGTTTGATAGCCTCTATAGCGGCCTCCGACTGATCTTTTTATTTTGGTTCTCTTCACTGATCGATGACGTACTGTTTTCTGATTGCTGGGGGCACTGCCGAGAATACTGCAACTGAAAACAACACATGTTAAGCATTGGCAAACAGAAATCTTTCAAAACACCATCTGAAGCCTGATTTTAAAGTATAAAGTTGTAATAGCTAAAAGTGGATCTGAATAAAGTCAAAGTCATTTTGAGGCCGTGCAATGTGTTCGAATCGGCGGTGAGGGATTTAAGCTGAATCAGCCCAAATATTGCCAGGGTTTAGCAAGGACGGGTTTAGGAACAATCTCACCCACAAATCCAGTTGCAATTTTCTTCAACCACTGATATAAAGATAGTTTTCTTCCGCAGAACAAAATGTCCATACAGTAAGACGGTCAGAATTGAAAGTATATGAGGACTAGGTTATCATTGAGAAATTGGAGATTTGCAAGCCACTATCTCAGAGTCTATATTTAGCCTTGCTGAATTAAGGTGGAACTTCCTTATTGTAACGGCACATCTTCGCCTTGTTAATGCACGTCTTTGTAATGAAATGGACCGTCGCCACTTTGAAGATGGTAAAAAGAAGCTCTAGTTCAGGCATGATTTAACACGGGACAGGAACGTTATCGTCATACACACAGATATATCTGCCATTCCCAGAAAGCCGAAAAGACCTCCAACTTGGAGTTTTATCAGATCGCTGCGCACGTTATCTCCGAGATGTCAGCTTCAGCCGCGGAGAGGGATTTAGAACGCAAGTCTGTTCGATATCACCCAACTCAGGGTTCTGCAGACGATTGTATATTTCAAGTCAAAACTAGAGAAATAAATAAAAGACTGGCGAAATGAAAGAAGATGCATGGCACTACCATCGTGACATTACGTTGTCATACTAGAGCTTTGCTTTGTCTATTCGTCATTCGGCGTCATTCTGAAGAATTTCCGTTCTGAATAAGTATTTCAGTAATTGATTTAGATGACGAGCAGACATCTTGTGTTAAATCGATGTTGACAAATGGCTATATCGCGTAAAATCCCACGAGTAATGATGAAGATTATGAAGATGACCACAGAGTTGAAACAGGACAGACGTTGTTAAAGAATAAACAGAAAAAAGTGTTATGATTCAGCAAAAAAAGTGCAGCTCTTATATTTAATAGAAACATTAGACTAACAGAGAAATGCACACGAAGACGCGCACACACGTACGCACAAACGAACACACACGAACACAAAGACACTGTGAACACTTCAGAAAAAACATACACCCATATGTCCTACGACACTTAATTTCTTGTCTGCCTCTATGATCATATCTCCCCACCACGTACAGTATGTGTGCCCATATCAACCCCATTATACAACCGACAACAATGCCTTGTAGTAAAGCTCCATTGAAAGCTTTTTGTGTATAGCAGCTGGTCGTCAACACAACGGCCAGCTGACGCTGCATTAAAGACTGCAGCTTAGGGAATAAGGTAAAAATAAACAACACGCTTATCTGTGCAAAGTTCAGAGGAAAAATGCAGATATATTTGTAAAGGAGGACCTGTTCAACAGAATCAACGTGGAACTTCTAAACTGATATTTCCAAATACAGTAGATGTCTGGCTTCGGCTTGGTTTTGAACACAATTCCGTTCGTTTGTGGCGAGGGAAAAACACCACTTGAAAAAGAATAAATCAAAAGAAAAGACAAATGTTGTCGACTAAATACGTTGGGCTTTTAAGCTAGTTTTTACCAGGCTTCAAACAGTTAGAAATTTTAGGTAAAGCATTATCATCAGCTCCCCGTTAGATTAAGGTATCTCTCCACTGCTTGCGCTCTGAACATTGCCACGGTTTTGCATTTTCCTATCTACTGAGTTGGCGTACGTCCCAACTGCCGTTCCTTTGATTCTTTCTTTATCTTGTTGTTTCTATCTCGCCTTTCAGGAGGCGGGCGTCCTTTCACTCGTTATGGCACGGCCGAACACGAGTCGACAAGGGAGAGAAAAGAAACGTTCCATTTGTGTCATGCGTTACCAATAGAATTAGCGGTCCTTCTGGCATCCGCGGAGAAAACACAATAAAGTTGACGTAATCCCATAGACGTGTAATGCGCGACCACCCTGGTACAGCGGGTTATTATGTATGGATGACAAACAATGTCCGTATGCTACCAACTAACCAAAGGTGCGGTCACACTCGTCCTATTTTGAACGACCCGTCCGCGACTGTCCCAAGAACATACTCTCCAAGCAGAGGTTCAGCTCCGGCTGCTTTTACGTGTTTAATATTGTTGGGCTTTCTATTCTCTCTCCCCCCCCCCCCCCCA
>NC_049990.1:9548894-9569525 GCF_000003815.2 Branchiostoma floridae
CGTCGATGATGAAGAAAACTGTGCAGAATAGAAAACCCAACAAAAACGTCAAGAAAACAGCCGGAACCGAACCCTTTCAGCGTGCGAAGATCGACCTCGATAAATGTCGTTTACTCTTCTACATACATTTGTACTAGTACATTGTGCGGCAAATGTGACTGGGACCATAACTAGAAGATGTTTGAACGCGTCCACTCTTTATAAAAGCTCCTTGCTCTGACCAAGGAAGTTGAAACCTCTTTGCTCTGAGCATCGACGAGAACCTCAGTACCAGGCAGCGATTTCCGTCACAAGATAGCTGCAGTTTGTACGACGCATCCAGGGCTGACTGGGTAGATATATTTGATGTTTAAATGGAGCACCCTGTAAACGCTTGAATATCTAACGCTCTTTGGGAGGAAGTTATAACAAAATCCCCTAACACTTTTTACCATGCCGTATATATAGTTGGATTACTCCAACTTGTTTGTGAATTGTCCCGTAACATGGCATTACTATTACGACATGATTCTATACAAACGCATTTTCTTAAGCTCACCATCACCATTGCTACGTAAAGCGTACACATAAAAAATCTGTGAAAAATCAACTTAACGACGTTTTGCCGATGAAAGAGAGTCAGATAAGTCAAGAAAGTACCGCTAATGGAAAACGGCAGGTATTTTACATGAGCGCCTTTGATGCAGAAGAAAGCGCGAGTACGCAGTTAAACAGGCATCAGCATATGGAGCTCTTATACGACTGAATGCATGAACGAATGATTTATTGACGGTACAAATGCATTGTACGTGAGTGTGGTCTACAGAACTACCGTTATAGGAATGATTCGACAGTGTGAAATTATGGTGATATGATAAAAGAGTTGTAAAAGGTTTATCGATTCAAAAGCCCTTGCGTCAATGGAGCTTAGATCCGGCTACAAGCATAGCATATACTACTAACGTTATACCGTCTAGTTTCCTTGCCATTTTGGTAGCTGCGCGTACTTTTGTATAGGGATTGGTTGCTAGTCATCCCTCTTTATCGTGGTCGAGGTACCTCCCCGCTGAACACTGGACCCCCATTTCACGTACCTTTCGAAAGACGGTGCAGCCCAAACCGAGATGCCCAACCCAGTATTGAACCGGGGTCTCCAAGTTACCAAACAACCAGGATCTAAAATGTGAGGCTGCTACCAGTTGAGCTACACGGACATCTCCCGCAAGCATGTATAACGTTCCTCAAAGTAAAACAGTTGTTAAGTGTTCACAAAACCTCACCGTTTCCAGTGAACTTTATGATAATCATTTGACTGCACCGCTGTCACTGATACAGGGCGGTGTGAAAGAAGCTTGCATAAGGGTGGCAGAATAAAATAAATCATGATTTTATGATATAACTTTAGACCAGAGGAAATCCAGAGTTTAGAAGGAATCTGCTCGAATCACACATGGGTACAGACAGATATGACCTGAGGCTGAGCTGAGAGAAATAGAAATTGGCCAAATAGCCAAAAAATAACTTCCCGAGAGGAGTAGTGGAGTTTAATAGCCCGCCCTGCTGTGTAGAGACTGTAGACTATGTCTTCTATTTCCCAGACCTTACTGAGAAGTCTGTTGACGACTGGAAGAACATAAAGACGAAGAGCTCATACCTTCGTTAAATAAATAGACTTTTAGAGCTATTGTGTATTATTTATTCATTGATATTGTGGCTATTTCTGTTTATACATTTTCTTGCCAGCCCGATGGGCTCCGAACCAAGACAACCTTCCCATCCTGTCAGTCTTCGGTTATACCATATTTCGCCTCACATCCTGTCACCCTCGGTGCTATTCAAATAACTACAGACACACATCAGGACAAGCAAACGCACAGACCGAAAACTGTTCTCACCGAGGCAAAACTACTACTATTCTGGGCCGTGATCAGCTCATGTAAAGCAAGTAAAAACTTTACTCCAGGCATTGTGACCTTTCAAACGAGATACACCCATTTCCTTTGCCCTGGAGCACGTATTTTACAAGTCCCCATCTAGGTTCCTCTTTGCAAAAAATAGTAGAAATTGGCCAAAACACTACAGTGTTGATAATTCGTCGGGAGAGTTAGCCCATATGTAATTTGGGCCTTCACTGACCACTTGGCGTCTTTATTGACCACTATTCAAGATACTTGTGGAACTTCTACCACGACAGAGTTGACCCACGGCCTTTACGCAGTCACACAATATCTTTTAACGACCTCCTTCCATTCTAAATCAAAAAAGAATCTTTAGGCGACCACGTAAGACGATACAGGCCACGTCATCACCTCACTATATCTTACGACATTCTCGGAACTGAGATCCTTGAAGAAGATGTTTTTCCTTGCTTGAGTCTGTCAACGTGGGTGAATAGTTGTGCCGTCGGCTAAGTCGACCCCCTGGACTTTCTAAAGCACAAGGGCTCAGCGAAAGTGGCAGTCTGGATATTCTGGAGTCTTTGATCATGAGAGGACGACAAACAGAGCCAGGCCTACCGTTAGACATGTTTTGAGATGTTTTCTTCAACTGTTTCTGGGGCGTTCTTAATGCAAGCAGAGGTTAGGCTCCGGCTGTTCTTTTTTTTTTTTGCGCTTTGTTCTTTGCCTTGGCCGCGAGACCGTAAAAAGAAAACAGGCGGAGCCTAACCTCTGCTTGGAGAGTATTCTTAAGGTAGATGACCCGCGGGAGCGTTCTTTGGTATAGTGGCTAGCAATCCGGCACCTGGACGGAAAGGTCGAAGGTTTAGAATACACAGTAAATCCGTCGGTGTACTTAAGTCCACTTTGCACACTGCTGGTATGGATGGCACTTTCCTTTGAATAATTTCTCCAACTGTTACTGGCATCATTGTGTAGTGGCCAGTAATTTGGCATTTGGACGCCAAGGTCAAGTGTTCGAACCCCAGTCAATCCGTCGCGACGGCGTTCTTAATTCTACCTTGCGTTAAGCAGTTTGTGCTGTGTTTAAGAGAGTCAGCGAGGCTGCTGTCTAACAGCCTGCAGGCTCCCACAACGGCGGTTTCTCGGTATCTCACCAAGGCTATACTTACCAGCCGAAGCCTACAGATCTAGAAATCGTTCCGACATGTGGCAACCCCCGGTTATGTGATACAGATGCAGACCCACGCACATGGAAGCCTACTTTATCCACGTGGAAGTCCGTTTAAACCCCCAGGTCTTACCGTAGGCGACACGTGTCAGACGCTACTGACGTTACTTCTTACGTCGATAACGACGTTGTACGTTACGCCTGCGTCAACGTATTCGCCAACGCTACGGAAATGCGGCATTGCTAAGGCCCCAAGCGGTTTGGCATTTTGAACCTTTTGCATAGCGAGTTCAAATAGATTCAAAAGTGTAGCAACGAGATAAACAAAACCAAAACGACGTCAAACAACCACTTGGAGATAAGCGTTGTCGTCGACTTGGGCGAGATTTTCGTTACCTTGAGATGTAAGACGTCTGATTGATCTAGTGGCAAGCTGCAATGGGTTCCAGTACAAGGAAAATGGTTCAGAGTTCGAATTTATGAAGCCTGGTTGATATGATCCACCCAACTAAGGCAGCTTCGTGATACAGTCTACTGCCCAAAGCATTTCCTGCACACCTTTCTGTTCCTTTTTTTATAGCCAATAGATTTGAGTTTTAATTTAAAAAAAGAGCAGGCTATGCACAGGGTAGAGATCTTAAGCCTTATTTCCAAGCAGAGGTTAGGCTCCGCCTGGTTTTGGACGCTTTTACGCCTTTTTATCGGGCTTTCTATTTTGCACTGTTTTCTTTATGTCTAGCAACACATCAAGAAAACAGTACAAAACAGAAAGCCCGATAAACCGCCTAAAAACGTCAAAAAACAGCCGGAGCCTAACCTCTGCTTGGAGACTATAGTCTGTTCGCTAAAAACAATCTGACAGGCAGTACACCTTACTTACACACACACACCATCGTTGATTACATCGACTTTAAACATTGTCTGATATCTCAGTGATTGTTTGTAGAGATAACGGTCTGTCTACACCTGTCCTGGCCTCATGCTTTATGAATACCTGGTTCTATCAGGACTCCGTCACATGTTGGTTTATCTGATCCCTGGGTCAGTGCCGTAGGGGTCAGACGACCTGTCTTTCCAGATCCAGACCTCGTGACGGTTACAAGCAACAGACAGGGAGAAAGAAAGGAGAGAAAGATACCAGGCGATAACCTACACAGTATTCTTGTATGTGTATAAAACAGGTCATTGACCTGAGTACAGTTTACTGGTGAAATATATAGATTAATGAAATGAAATTAAACCATGGGAAAGCAGAAGAATAAAGAAAGTTAAAGAAAGAAGAGTTAATATTAGTAAACGAAAGCGAGAGAGATCGAGAGAGAGAGCGGAGTGAGAGAGAGAGAGCTAGGGTGAGAGAGAGAGAGAGAGAGACAGAGAGAAGAGCAAGATTTCAATGAATAGAAGCATGATCAAGCATTCATGAAGAAATAATTAACTTCTGTCAACTTTCTTATTTTCTAGTTTTCTCTCGAATTTGCTTCTTTTTTCCTGCTCTTAAGAGTTTCTCTCCTTCCTTTGCCCTCTCTACGCTCTTTGACCTCCCGTTTATCCTTTAGTCCATCTGACTTACATCTCTTGTCTATGACACTGTCTTAAACCAAACAGAACTTCAGCGGCCCTTTGCTGTAGGTCTCTGCCGTGCCCCCTGACCCTGACCGTACGGTTATGTGGGCGGTTGAGCCCGAGACGTAAGCCACCTGTAGACTGTATAACCCTCACGTTATCTGTCCTTTAGCTGAGGGAACTTGGAATAACGGCCACTTGAACCAAGGATGTGGCGAATCTGCTATTGTGTACTGGAGTTTTTTTTTTAATGACTCGAAGTTGAACAGTAACTGACGACGTAAAGTAATGATCATTTGAAGAACCTAATAATATTTCCATTACTAAATGTTTTTGTGACTGTATTATAGCACTCACGTTATCTGTTCTTCAGCTGAGAGAACTTGAAATAACGGCCACTTGAACTAAGGATGTGGAGAATCTGCTATTGTGTACAGCTGGAGTTAAAAAAAGATGACTTGAAGTTGAACAATAACTGACGACGTCAACCAGCCTTAAGTTTAAAGTAATGATCACTTGAAGAACCTGTGGTTCTTCGAAATATTTCCACTACTGAATGGGTTTTGTGCGGCAATGAAAATAAATGACAAGGTACTTACCATAGAACACAGAGAGAGCCAGAAACGTAACTCGTTCATGCCTCGTTTTCTGTCCTTCAGGACCCTTCAGCCGTTACACGTGTGTGACATGTGGCTGTATCCTGGCTTCCAGACCCCAGCCCGATCACAATGATATCTATCGTGTAATCAGGGTATAACTGAGTTGGCTTGTGTAGGACCTGGAAAAAGTTTGACAGGCGACACTTTTCTTACTGACTAGTTTTTATGGGAGCGTAGAAAAATGACAATGACTATGAAGATTAGATGAGCCAGACGACGTAACCCATCCGTAATCTCCAGGCAGATTTACCAGTGGTATAAGATAGTATCAAAGCTGGCTAAGGAGTATGGCTGGCCAAAGGGTAGCCAAACACACTTCACGGCTTCACGCCACTGGCAGCTTTTGATACTATCTTATGCTACCGTAGGATCTGCTTGGAGATTACCATCCGTACCTCACGTTATATGTCCTTCAGCTGTATGAACCTTTGGCTAACACTTCGAATTATCGTCTGGTTTCTGTGTGAAAACAAGATGAGAAGCTTCAACCGTTAACTACGTGCACTTATGAAAATCATTTAAAAGCCCAGACATAAACGCCCTTATATTGAGTCATAAATTACTTTGTTATGAATATGACACCACAAAGTAGCATATAGACCACATAGTCTGTCATGTGAGAATACCTGGTTTCACAATTCTTACACCGTTCCTAACCCACTCTCTTTCTTCATTGTCCGCATCGTCCATTCTATTAAAAATCACTGCGCGTTGGCGATGAAACTGATAAACACATACCCTACAGATAGTATTACAGTTAATCCTACGTTCTTTCGTCTGCTTAAGCTGTTTTCATCCCTCTCTAGACGCAATCTATCAAAATTCTGACAATGTATGTCCGACAGGTAAATCTTATATACTGTATTGTTTCCAATTTTTGCAAAATCATCAATTAACATTTTTTTAAATCGCACTACTTGCGACTAAAAATGAGAGAATAGACATGACAAATGCTGTCTCAGTGTCACTGGAGTACGCCATGAGGTCATTTTCATCTGAATCATGGAGTGTGTCCGCAGGAAGGGGACCTACAAAGAGTTGTATGACCTTATATGTGAGTCATCGGGGTGACGCCAGTCGCCACTTAGGTCAGAATTATAAATTGTTTATGATTTTTTTGAGGAGTGACATGTCATTCTGGGTTGGAGTGGACATCAATTTTAGCTTGAGGAGCTTAATATTATTCGACTTCATTGTAATCTACCATAGCGTGTCAAACAATGGAAAGCACAAATTGTCCAGCAGCCATTACGTCACCGTGAATAGTAATTTGCATAAAGGTAGTATTGGTTAATTTTTTAACTCTTAACTTATTGGAATTGAAACGCCCGGACACGCACCTGTGTTAGAATACAAATGTAGCAATACAAACCGTACATATGCTTCCAGTGTCATAACGTTACATGATAGGGGAATATTTCTAAATTACTATGTGGTACGTGTAACAGCTATAAAAGCAATATTCGCTCACGGTGGGTGTTCTGATTAGTTGTGCATTGGTGACATAGACACATTCATAACGTAGAAATTATAGGGTGGCAGTAATAACATTCGTGTCTTTCATTGTACAGTAGAAACTATTTACTTGGAAAACTGATTTTATAACCAAATTTTCCCGATTATCATTTTTTCGGTGTTAGATGTAGATCAAAACTGACCTGAGTGAGAATACTGAAAACGCAATGAGCAATGTCTACTTTTTTTCACTCGGAGAATATTACAAGTAACTATGAGATTGTTAACATTACATACCACATCGGATGAATCCATGGATTTTACCCAATCATACTTATTATCACATTCACCAGCCAATTTGTCTTTGATATAAGTAAGTTTACATGTGTTTTTTGTTTGTTTTGCTTTTACTCATATATCTGCCTACGTTGGCCAATTTATTTACAACTCATTGCAAAAACGAGATAATGCTTTATGATACTCACTAGATTGTTTATACTGTTATATTATATTACATTAGTTGTTAGTTATTTGTATTAGTATATAGTTGTTCCGCGTGGCACGATCGGGAGCGCGTTGGTCTCAGGCCCGAGAGGTCCCGGGTTCAAATCCGCTTGCCGTGTCACCGATCTTGTGCCCTTGGGAAAGGCACTTTACACGACTTTCCTCACCTAACTCAGGTGTAAATGAGTACGTAGCTGCGGCTAGTGGCAGTGACAGGCCTTTGTTGTGGTGACAGGCCATAGGGGCATGTTCGGGCATGACGCACCCGCCATGACACACGAGTCAGGGGTAGGAGGAACCCCTTGCATCCTTGGTCGGAAGTCCTCCTAGGAGACGGAAACTCCAAATAATAAACCTGCATCTGCTGGGGCCGTCTTACGTGGCAAAACAGTTCTGTCCCTGTAGGACTTAGTGCGCCAGTAGACGAGAGGGTGGAGAAGGAAGTGCACACCCCTCCTTCACCTTAAAAAGTCACGTGCAGGCCAGGCAGACTGGTCGTCTAATCAACCTGTCTGCCTACCATTGATCTTCGGATACGAAGAAACAGCCATCATCATAGTTGTTCACACTGACATACATTGTAACTGTTACAATTGTTGCGCAATAAAGTTCTTCTTCTTCTTCTTCTGTGAAATACGTCTTTGTGGTAATCTTCCGAAAGTTGTTTTGAACTGAAGTGTTATTGCGTATCATTCTATTTTCAGGGATACGATATGGTGGGTTTGAAACTTGAACTTGAAAAGGTCTCTAAGAAATACGGACCGTAACATGTGTTTGAGTGTTATCTGTGCGCCATACAGCCAAATTTGTGTGAGATCCGGCTCTAGAACCGTGCCGACGACAGAAATGGATGTGAGCTGTGATATCTTTTAACGTAATTCTTCCAACGTGGACCAAAATAAGATAAGAAGATATCAGACGATCCAAAATACGATAACTTAAATCGATTCTTCTGGAGGGGCGCGTCATTATCGACCATCACTGGAATGAGAATTGACAGAATTTCTGCCAAGATTGTGAAGAATTTTCACAAGAGGGATGACAAGAAAGTAGAAATCAACGACCTCATACCTCCGAGAAGCAGTTATACAATGTAGTTTTGTTGACTTCTTGTTTATTTACAAGTATGAAAATATCGATTGTATTCTATCTATGCATTGTCAGCCTGTGGGACCAACTTTGGACCCGGGCCAACCCAACCTTCCCATCCTGTCAGTCTACGTTTACACCACCTCCCGCCGCACATCCTGTCATCACAATATTCAAATAACTACGGACACACACCAAGACAAGCAAACAAACACACAAACGCACAGGCCGAATACATCCTTTCAGTTTCTTGTTTTCACAAAGGTGAACGCGAACGTTATATATAATACGCAGTGCGATAAAAAGAAGTTAACATTCCAACTGAGTCGAATGCATGTACCTGTCCTGAAACCACCATGCTCACCTGTCACAGAGAGTTGGCTCATCAATATGCAATTCTAAGCATCATGTCAGTCCCTAGACTAAACAAACTACGACATTGTGGTGCGGGGCTCCAAATCCAAAACTTTTCCCTCCTTTCTGAATACCAGACATACCGGTGCCTCGTGTGACGGGTCAATGCACGGCTGAGCCAGAAATTATCACGTTATCTGCATCCGTCGATTCTCCATGCAGCGACTCTCTCGTAAAAAAACGCGGGAAGATTGTTTTCTGTACGTGTGTCAGATTTTCTGTGTCGGTCATGGTGACAAATCAGCAATAATACCGTGAAGGGGAACGGGGATTTTTCTCTCATTTGTATTCAAAGAAGGAAAAGTTTTCAGTGAGTCGGGTGATCAGGGGTAACGATGTTAGCTTTGGTTTGAAGTCAACTTCAATGTCAACAGGGGGATGTGATGTATAGTGTGGAAGAAATTGAATAAGAGCAAGGAAGGAACTGTGAAGGGAAGGAAGGAAGAAATAACTTAAAGCTAGTTAAGTGCAAATGTTGTAACTCTAAGTATTGTTTCGGCTGCCCAGCCAATGCATAAAGCCATCAAATACCTCAAAAGAATGATTACTAGATACGATTTAGTGTAGTCTTAAATATTGTGGTTATGATGTGGCCCTACTTACATTTATTTGAATTCTACAGTTGCGATTCTGAACTACGACAAAATCAGACTTGACTACAACTGATTTTGTTGTAGCCAAGTTTGCTCCCGAAATTCCGAACAGCTTTTTCCAGTCTTTGCTTACAAAGTAACATAGCTCATCACCTTGCAGATTAACGATATCACAGAAGTAGCATAGCGAATATCAGGAGAACGATAAATTAGCCACAAATTGCCGTTCCTACTTACGAGATCCTGGGAAGATAAGGAAATCTTTCTATAATGAGGCTATTGCACTTTGGCGACGCGTTACACACGAGACACTATATAGCCTCCAATTCTGTCTTCATTAGCTTAATCGATTTTATTTCACTAATATTCGATCTGTAATTTCTCTCCATTCATGCCTATGTTATATAGTGATATAGATAGTGTATGCGTAGTATACGATGCTGTTTAAAACGATGGTAACATTATGAGATACAAGACTGATAAGTTAATCTGGAAGCCGGATGTTGAAACGGCAGGTGTAAAAACGAAAATTCCTTGCAAGTCTGTTAGTTTTTGTTTAGAAAATGCCGACACTTAGTCGTATTTCCTTACGTAGGATTTGGCACCAATGGAATCTTTCATCGACATTCAAAGGTTTAGAAATGAGGAATGGGAAAATTGCAGGGAACAGAATTGAACGGAAACTACCGTAGCTTCCCGCACGTAGCGGCGGAAATTTGCATGACCAAACTTGGCGAAAGGATAAACAAAGGAATAGATTCAGTTACACTAAACTGCTGGACTGCATTACAAGAATCATAAATATTTGTTTGTAGGGTTTTGCTACAATTTTCTTTATGAAAACCCCATAGTACAACATTTTTCTTTCAAAAGTTACTCTTTGAATATATTCAAAACGAAACTTTAACGCAACTTTCTAAACTTTATGCTCGTCAAAAAATGCGCAAGAATACACATTGAAAAGACAATAACAGAAAATTATCAAATATATCTGTTAGACCATTTTTGTACTCTTATGTCTTACTAATTTTCTTTCCGCATATCCGAATTGGCGGAGGGGTGATATTGTTATTGTTTATTTATCTAGCATCATGTGTATTATCAGCACACTCAGTAAACTGCGATCTTAGAATACACAATTTTAAGATCTGGATTGACAAGTTAGAAAAAGGACCATGTACAATGGAAATGTGCTGGACATGGGCGGGGGAAGTCGGGAGACGTTATAAACTTCTCCCAACATCTGCTTGAAGATTTCTTCGAAACCAAAGTAGGATTTTGTTACTTTGAATGTCAGGATCCTGACAGCGCACATTCCAACACGGCTAGAAGACGGCGACGGGGTACTTTGAGCTACAGCAGCTGTTGTTTCAACGATAGACAACTTTCCGGACGGACTACCTGAGACGATTATTATTTCTCCAAACATCCACGCGTGTGGCGCCATTTTTCTCGCTCCGATTCTCTGGATGTTTTGAGTGTTGTGTGGTTGTGCTAGCTGCACAGGGGAAGAGACGACACGGAGAGGAAAGTGGGCATAAAGAAGAAAGAATTCGACCCTGAAGGGTAATGAAAGAATAAAAGGCAATATAAAGGAGGTGTACAAGATTATTTTTTTCAATAAACTGAACAATAAAGATGTTGTCTTCTAGTGATGGTTTTATTCGCGTTTGCCTGAATCGTAAATACGCGATACACATCTTTAAATTACAAAAATGACAAAGTCATGTTATTTCATTGCAATATGAATTTCAGTTGTTTTTGCGAGCAGTTCCTTTGACTACTCTAGATCTCCAAACAGAGGTTCGGCCCCGCTTTTTTTGTCGGGCTTTCTATTTTGTACTGTTTTATTTTTGTCTCGCGCCCAAACATTAAAAAGAAAACGTAAAAAACATCCGGATCCGAACCTCTGCGTGGAGAGTGGTCAAAGGAATAAGCAAATTAACAGAGTAAGTATACTCACTTGCTGCAAGGACGTTATATGAGCCGTGCTTGCTGCGAGCATGGAAGTATCAGCTAAAACAAAATATAGGTGAATAGGTGAAACTGGACGAGTCATTTCCTCCTCAATGACTCAATGTGGCTCTTTTTCGTTCGAAACTCTTTAAATTTCTGAAATGTTAAGAAATCCTTAAGGTTGCGAGAATAAACCCATTAAAACCGAACGAACTGAAGTCAGTGAAGATCAACAGCAATGAGTGTAGAATGGTCACTTTATTTGTAATTTGCAAATATATATTTTTCGTTGTTGTGTATTCATGATGCCAGGTAAAATTTCCCAGACCATAACGACTGGTAATCGTTGACACAATAAACATAAATGCGTCAGTCGACAAATTCCTCCGGATTTTTCTGAGTCAGAGGTGTGTGGGCATCTGCCACATCCTACCACACCTTTCATTGTCTCCACAGAAAACCCTTATCTCTCTTCTTTTCTCTTTCACTGGCCCTCATTTGCATACATAATCTCTCTTTTGTCGAGATGCTACAAAACGAGCAGCTGCTATAATCACCAAATAATTGAAAAGGGAGACATGAGTTAGTAGTCTGTCCACGTTTCCAAGACAGCGTAAAACCGTTGGCCACCTTCGAGGTGTTTCTTTACACCGTCTCAAGTAAGGCATGTAAGACGGGGCATGGCTCACTGACGACTGCTTCCGACATTCTTCTGAGCTTTCGTCAACAGCTGACGACACAAATTGCAAATTTCGCTTGATTCAAGCGCCCACTGTAAAAATAAGAGAGAGGGAAAAATGGTCAGACGACAGCTTTATACATTTGTGAAACTGAATCCTTGACGATTTCATCAAGTTTTCATTTAGTTCTGTAGTTCACCTGAAAATGTCGGTAACATCCCTTGATGTGGTGTGCATTCACCTTGTGAGGAACACCTTGCGGTCGGGAGGTGCACTCACTCATTGGAGTGCTGTAAGGGAACACCTCGCGGGCATAAACACCTTCCCAACGCGAAATTCACACAGTCGAAATAAAGGAAGCCTTTCTTTGCACTGAAACCCTAACCGGACAAAGAGAAAGAGGAGCGGTGGTTTGAAAGACTAATGGCTAAGGATGCCCTTTTCAAGTAAACCATTCTAAAGTGTACATGAACCCTGTAGCAAAGCTGGCCGCTGATTGGTCGCCATTGGCCCAATGAGAGTTGCAAAACAAAAAGTAGCCAATGAGAACCCGGAAATACGCCGTTGTGTAGCATTTTAGCTGTTGACTTCACCGTACGCTACCAGTGGATAACATAACAATACCTTATGGTTTACCATTAGATTATAAAATGATACTCTATAACCTTCTGCAAAAATTGAAATTAGTATATTCTAATGAGAAAAATGGATATTTGTTTTTTTACATTGTTTTTATTGTAAGATATCTTTCTATAGTTTTTGCTTTTGCTGGTGGCTGACGGTAGATAGAACAGCTAAGACGCATGCTCGGGTCATGAATAATGTATGTTCCACTCGGACTCGGGGAGCGCCACTGGACCTCATAAATTTTCACAACTGAGGTTGAAACACTACGGAAAAGAGCCAAGGCCCTTGCGTGCTTCCTAGAGAAAGTTGGCCGCCAATGTGGACGATCAAGTGACGGCCAAACGCGTGGATCCTTCGTGACGGTCGCAGGGAGGTTTTGGTGTGCGAGAAGGGATCGTTTCGGACCGGGTGTACGGGGCCGGACAAAGGGTCCTGGGAAAGTCGGGCAGCGAGGGAGATCGTCTTTCCACAGGCGTTGTGTGCTGGGTTGTGTGAGATCAAGTTTCCTGTGGAATGATCATGGCAGCGTGGCAGAGGACTTTGCTGCCTTTCGGGGCTCTTTTTGCCTTCCTGTGTACGTGTCTGGCCGACCTGAGACCGTCCACGGAGTGTAAGGACGCCCTCACGTTGTATATCACGAAAACTTCCAACTTGAACTCGGTGACGGAGAGGGCAGTACCCGGTAAGTGGTATCCAGACTTTACCCCTCCCCTTCTCCAAACCACGACCCAAGAACAAATTAAATTACTCAATTTTAGCACTCTAACTCAGCCTTTTAAGTCTATACGTTAGCCCTACAAGTTCTTAGGATTAATGTGTGCGAGTTTTTGAGGGGATAAGAGCCGTGAGAAAGGGTAAAAGAGAGCAAAATGGGCGCCTTGTCTGCCGTAAGCCGAGCGACGAACCTGCGATGAATCGATTCCCCTCGCTCGCACTGTTGCCCAAGGTTCCCAAACGTCCACAGGGATAGAGCCTGAAAAAACAGACATTTGGGAGGAACTGGGAGGGAGATATCTAGTCAGATTGTCCAGATAAAGGTCATAGCTGGCTACCAGATAGCTTTGTTTGGGGGGTGGGAGGGCGAGCGAGCGAGCAGGCGACGTGCAACATGCTGCTTGCCCCCCGGTCAACCGGCTATTGTCCGCACCATGATTAACACTTCAACAATCGGCGGTATATTTTTGGTCGGGGTAGGGATATACACTGGTATGTACACAAAAATGTAGGCCAGATTTAAACCTTAGAAGGTCCAAAATGTACCATTAAAAGTTGGGAATGAAACTGCAGATCGCGCAGTTCTGTTTGCCAGTCGTGTGTACAAAGTTAGGAGCAGCTGTAAGTGTTTATAGTGAGGGAACTCAACTCCAGACACCACAAAGCCTACCCACACCGTGAACTAAAGAGGAATTTTAAATGAGGACCACCATGAAAAATCACTTTACTGGTTCAGATTTTTCCCTTTAACAGCACAAAAATATATATCAACGAGTCAGAGACTGTGAATTATAAACCTACTGCAGCAAACGCAGTTTCTCATGTGCAAATAGTTGTTTTTCGTCGGATTTTTGCAAACCCAGCTCGTTGTTGCAAAAGAATAGCACAAACACATTTGCTTGTAGATAGACAAAGTGTTTGCGTGGGATAAGAATTGTGTTCTCAGAAACACTAGCACATGGCGGCCGGTGGATTCACCATCTACAAGTGATGAAGAAAAAATGAGCGAATTACCCTCGGGAACAACCCAAATTGTGTAGAGTCCAGCGACTAAATAAAACGGGCAAATACTCTCATCATTAAAGGCCATTAATGCCAATACCAATGCGTCACTTAGGGTTTACCTATGCAAACTTATGAAACACGAAAAGATTAGTTTTGTTGGTATTTTTGCGGTTTTTGAGTCATCCTCTTCAATGTTATTCTAAAGCAACATGGTCTGGTGACAATGATAATTTATTCATTCGCCATTATCTCATCCATGATTTTTTCATGAATAATGGTGGAAAAATTTGATATACAACCTTGGCAAATACAACTCAAAGCTCCACATCAACAAAGATTACTCTTAAAATGACAAATGTGAGTTTTGAACCATTCATGGGGGAAAAAATGTGGCATTTTTTTCAATGGCTTATTGTTAAAGCCACTGTAATGTAGAAGGTGACAGGAAATGATTTGCCCCCCAAATCATTCCATAATTCATGAGTTGGCTGATAAATCCCGTCTTTTCTATTTTCATTATCAGGCGTTTGCCTTATCCCACCAATACTACATGGTGATATGACCTATCAGCCCACGAGTTATCTCGGTTTTGGGGGAAATCCTTCCATTTGGGGTCGATCATATCTTTGGGCGCGTAATAGCCCCTATGTAAAGCACAGCCGAAATTGCTCTTGATGTCTGAATCAAAGAGAAAAATGTTAATTTTTTGCTTAAAAGCCTCATTTTTTTGCCTCGATTTTGTACGTGCTACTTTTATTTCTTTGGTAACTAATTGTAAAAAGTGGATGGTACTTTGTAAATTGTAGCAAAAAAAAAAATCTATATACAAAGTATGTGAGTGCACCAGCCGGTCATTAGGCTAACAATAAAGCTGATTTACTGAGCAGTTTAGTACTGTAAGCTTTAATTATGCATTGTGGCAATTTGGATAACCTTTTGGTCAACTGTCTATACTCATTCATGAAATATATTTATCACTCTTTGGCACTGGGCAGCTCAAAATACCATATGTGCTCTTTTGGCTGCACATACCCTTTTGTATTTGGTATGGTGGTTATTTTTGTAAATACCATTCTAATTGCTTTGATACAAAGGTATTGTACCTAGAAATATGATATTATTACCTTATGACTAGTGAAAAGAGGACTACACATTTTTTTATACCTTACACTTCAAGTAATGTATCTTTATCTAAGTCAAGACGGTTCTGGATAAAGGAAAGCAAGACATGGTGTATTCCGTGTTGTTTTAATGACATAGCGCGGCCTGTGATTGTATCGATTTCAGGAAGTAGCATAAAACGTACAAGGAATTACAAGAGGGGCCAAGACACCGTTATCATGGCCTTACTGGTCCTCTTCAGAATAATCACGTTTCAAGGTGGCCCATTCGAAATTGGATTAACGAAAAAGGTGCAAGGAGATAAGGATTTACGTAATCCGCAGTGTCAGTGTTCTTGAGCAGGAAGTGAGCTTGCCGGTCATAGGTCAAAGTCTGGCGCCTAGGCCAGCTATCCGAGACTGCACGAGGACCTTCCTAACAACTACTTGGTGTGAAAAGTCAGCGCCCACCTCATTAGTGTGTGTGAAAAACTTCTTGCCAAATAAAGTGTAGTGGGAAAGATGCGATCAGGGCTTATCTACAGGCAGGCTTGAAGAATCTAGGTTGCAGAAATGCCACTTGAAGGGGAATGAAGCGGGCAGCTGTATTTGTCAGGGTGTAAGAATGTGACTCTAATTATTGTTGGTAGGCCCAGTCAGTTGCGTTTCCTTTGAATAAACATTGTCAGTCTGAGTGGTGTAGACCTCAACCTAATGAAAGAAAAACAACATTTAAGTATGTTTAAAGGAAAGTAGGAAGCCATGGAAATACATGGCATAATTGGTCCTGATTGAAAAACAAATTGAGCTAACAGAAAAAATAACAGTTTTAGTTGAGACAGGGTTTGGACAATCAGTACTAAGGAAAACACATAGGTTAGTGGATAGTTGTAATGTTTTATCTGAGTTCACTTGTTTTGTTGTAAGAGATAAAACTTGTTGGTTCTACTCAAGGGTGTTTACATTTCTAAAATGATAGCTTAGCCCTTAGGGAAATGTTAATCATGCAAATCAGAATAATCAAAGATCAGTGATTCAACAGGATGTTCTTTCACCACTCAAATCCTTGTGTGGGTTTTAGGGTTAGGGAGCACAGAGAAGGTTAGAAAAAGACTTGTGAACCATAGAACCCATACAGGTTTGGTGCCAAACAGAACTTACCATAGCAAGCTGAAGGTTTAGTATCAAAAAATTTCTCTTTGCCAATTGGTTGAATTTTCTCCTAGACTTCGTGGAGTCTGTATTCATTGAAGAAGCAGTAGCAACTCTAGAAACTGCTGATTTGACTTGTAAAAAGAACACAAGCATTTGAAGGAGTCCATCTGAAAGTTAGAACTCTTCCACAAATAAATGTTTCAGTTGTGCGGGTGCAAAGCATAAAACATACTTTCAGTGTCCACAAACATTTGATAAGAAAGTATTTCCAAGAAAGAGTGACTCGCAGTAAAACACAGGTGTGTTTTATCAATGCAAATTCTAGTGCCTAGAAAAATTGGACCACATCCTAAGTTGGGCTCTTACCAAATTGAGCTTCAAATCATGAGAGTAAGCTATTCTGGCAGCTCAGCCTCAAGTCCTTGACATCTGCACCCAAATTTGAAACATTGCCAAATGCTATGGCCAGATGGTAACATTTGCCATGTTTCTGATCAAGTAGAAAGGACTTGAGTGTGTGGGTTCCCATAGATAGGACATTAGCTAATCGGAATTGCAAGAAGATAGTGCTAGCTACTTGAACACACACGTGTGCACTTGTGGTTTATCTGAAGTTCTTCCAGTGTGGCACGTTTTGTTGTGGACGTGGGAGATTGTATAAACAAAGAAATTATATTACTGAAGTGTCTGTGACCGCTCTGGAATTATAAATAGCAGAAGAGGTTATGTCCTGGCCAGATGCTATTTTGGACAACATGAAGAGTTAACATGAAATTATGTAAGGTCCAAAATTGACTGAGAAACCAATGTTTGGTTTGGTGATAGTAAGGTCAGCTACAAAGAAATGAGACCAACTGACAAGATAGCAGGAGCCAAAGAGGTCAGGTTTTTGTGTCATCATAACTAGGGGTGGTATGTGGGGGGAGTTATAATTGTACTCCCCACACTAAAGATACACCAGGCCCGCTAAGGGGAGAATTTTGGATATGGGATTTAAACATTTGTATGTTTGCAATGTAAAGAATGTTAGGTGGACCATTCTGCACAGATAATCTCTGCTGTAGGTAATGTGTGCCCTCGGGCTATAGGTGTCGTCGGAACAATGGCGATAATGCACGTCCGCTTTGGCGACAAAGGACAGCCACCGGCGACAAACGGCGCAGTTTAGCCCACAGCAGTTCGTCGCCGTACATCGTTATTTGGTATTGTCACATCATAAAGGATATTTCAGGAGGTAGGAGCTTACCCCAAATCATAGGACAAAGCTTACAACAGAGGGAAGGTGATTTCAGTGTGAGGAAACTTCCGAAAGAGATCCTTCCCCTGATAAGGTTTTAAGGAATCTTTTACTATTATTGTCTTTTTAGGCAAAACAGGGCTAATTGCAGTCCTTAAGGGTAGTGGCTTAAGATGTAGGACAATTCCCACACTTAAAAGATTCCCACACGTCTAAAGTATCTTAGAATAATTTTACTTCCTATGAAATGCCCCCCTCCCCCAAACCCCACTTCTTTTGACATCACAATAATGCATACCAAATGATTTTAGACAAAACGTTTCAGTCTGCTTGTTACATGCAAACTGCAGTAACTACGTGATTCTGCTATTTTTCAAAAAAAAATACAGCAAGAGCCTGAAGAGGATATCTTTTTTCTTATCTGTAAAAAATAGGTCTAAAGTATCATGACATCCCTTGAATAGTCGATTCTTAGATACCAGAAGACGTTGTTTGTGTGCTCTCCCAGAAAGGAAACAATACTAACTGGGACCGATAGAAGGCGGGTACAAAGTTTAATGTACCGTCCTGTTATGCACACACACCAGGACTTCGACCCAACTGGCATAAACAATGGTGCTGTGCTACTTCCTGGCTTTGTTTTCATTATAAAAGGTGACTCAAATATAGCTAGGTACGATGACAGTTGCATACAGACTGTTGTTGGTACAAGATAGCAACTATGATAGAGGGTATGCTGAATGGTAGAGACAAAGCTCTGTTGGTAAACTGGTCTCCCTGACTCAAATTTGGTTCTGAAAAATCTGGTTGTACCCTTTTGTTTTGCTCTGATAAAACATAGGCCAAATTTGGGGTTAAACCATTGTATATTATAGGGTCGCCCTAGATTGACTGAAGGATTCTCACAGTTCAGTTTCTTGTTCTGATACTCAGCCTTGTACTGAAAGAACTGCTGTAAAATTTCAATGCATCCACGCTGACGACTACACACGAATTCCACTTTTTATCCCTAGTAGTTGCCCTTGCCCTTGTGCCCCCCTCCCCCCTGCTGTGCAGAAACGATAGGGCATGCAGAAGTTCAGGAGTAGCGGCTCAGATGTGGAGAGGCCACCGGCCAGGGTGCAACTGCAGCCGCCTGGTTATGTGAACCCTTGTTTTGCCTGCCATTTTGACGCCACAGGATAGCCCTGACCTCCAACGCTCAGCCCTCTTGTTTATTTGGTGACTACCATATATGGCAGGCTGTCCTGTTAAACCTTACCCCCTGGCCAGGCATGGAGAAGGCTTAGCAAAGCTCGGTAGAAAAGGTGTGGAAAGAAAGGACGTTACGATCACTCAAGGAAGGGGCGAGGAAGATTACACCTCGAGTCGAGAGAAGGGGAATTCTCTCAAGAAGGGAGAGACTGTAGGATAAAGAAAGGTCATAGAACAGAAGGCAGGAGGTAGACATAAAAAGCCACACGTCGGATGTGTCACCAGTCGGATAGAACCCAGGCATGGATGTGTCACAGGACGTCCAGGGAAGTTTTCAGTCATTAGTCATCATATCAGATGGGTCCAGACAACCAGACTGCAAAATGCAACCCCCACTGTGTCTCCCTGTTTCTAATATTCATATATTCCATATATCAAAGTCTTTGTTTTATAGGTTGAAAACGACGTTCATGAAAGAAAATGGTTCATATCGGTCAGTTCTGTATAGTTTATTACTTCTTCATTAGACTGCATGTGTATTGTTGAACATCTAGAAACACTTGGCTTGAAAATAAGTTTTCTCAAATATTAATTTCATCTATTCCAAATTGTTTAAACTTTCAAATGCTGCTCAGATCTCTACCTGCTGAATTGTTGTAATGGTTTTGGTACGTAGAGAGCATTGCGAAGAAAACTACATATGACCATTGACCACAAAATCAGGATTTCCAGTCCTTTATCTGGGTATCTAGAAAGCCTTATCAGTCTCAGTAGGCATCTTCCTGCTGTTGTGGATACTGCACATTCCAGACGGCAGCTCCTCCAGCTGTACTTGATTATTGGGCGCTGGGTGAACTTGGAAAACCTCTGCTGTCAATCATGCGTTCATGAAAAGGCCATCCTGCCTAGATACTGAAATCTAAAAGGTGTGTCAGTTATGAATAGCCTGGGTACCATCGATTTTTACCAGGGTTCCTTGCACTCGCTGCTCTTAAAAGAATTTAGGGCAACGAGTGCAAGAAGCCCTGGTAGAAATTGGATGGTACCCAGACTAGGTTATAAAGTCTGACATGATTAAAAGTACGCCAAGCTTTGATGTCGGAGGCAGATGATATGAGCTATACAGCATATCTGGCGAGATTATATGAATTATGTATCATTATGTTTGCATGGAAAAATAATAAGGGAGATAACACGAAAAAATGGTTGTCAGGAACCAGGCTTATTTTACAAGGATTAGAGACACGCCGTTCCTTAAAGGAGGGAAGAATAGACCACAAAGGAGGCACAGAGGTGTGTCTTAGAGTAAGTCTTGTAGACAGACGCAGATTGACACGAATTCTTCCACACCTGTGCATTTGGTGACATGTCGGATCAATCGCAATCAGCGAACAACCAGGTTTACTTTGTCGTGATGTCACTGATCCACCATTACCCTCATTTGGGGATTTTGGGCTCATGTCGGAGAGGGACGGGGAGGATGCCCAATATTTAACTACGGGGGATGTTTTGGATTATCTGTTGCATCGTGATGCACATAAGCTACCCAGGAAAGAAGAAAAGCTGTATGATTTGTCCAGAATGATAACTGCCCCTCATTGAAGATTTATTTAGATGAAATTACCACATTTTTTTGCC
>NC_049990.1:9569625-9687474 GCF_000003815.2 Branchiostoma floridae
ATGTCTTTTTGACTTTATTAGAATCTTTTTGTATGACTCTGTAAATTCAAACAGAACTTATAAAATCATGTCTTCTTTGACAGTAAAGGCAAAAAAGAGAATGGCATGGCAGTGGAATCAATGACATCATGTAGTAAAGTAGTATAAACAATGAACATATTGTTGTTAAGTGGGTTTCCTGTACTCAAGAAAAACATTCCGTACTAGCAGAAAGAGAGCTGTTTGGATAAGACCGACATTGGAGATAATCCAAATTCTTGAATTGCAAGTATTCAAGAAGGGCCTGGTCAAGACATTCCGTTTAGGATTTTGGGAAAAGTGATAACTTTCGAAATATAAAAAATAGTGTGTATGTACCTTAGATCCTAGTTACAGTGCTCATTAAGTTTTCCCCTACAGTAAAGTTGACTGATATATTACACGAGAGAAAGTTATTTTTAAAATAATATTTATCAGACTGAAAAGATACGCTATTGTCAAGTTAGTATAGTGTTGATATTTTTCAACTATATAAAACACATGTATTTGCTATTTCCAATCTAGTTCTTAGAAACAACTGGTACAGAATCCTTTATGTAGGGTTTAGTGAAACTCTTTGATGTGGAATTCTGAGGAGGAAATTGTTTACGTTCAATGTGATTCTTCACAAGAAATGGGAAAATACTCTGTGGTCATGGCTCAACAAGAATTCGGAAGTCCCCCAAAAGTGGTTTATTTTTGGAAACCTTCCAGCCATGTGAAACATGTGCCTCCCCAGGGGGTCCTGCTGTCCCATCAGCCACTGGGGGATGACAGGGTCAGGGACAGACTGCCTCATCTGTTGCCATGGCAACCTCATCTGTTGCTATGACAACAGACACCAGCTAGGGTGGAAATTCATTATCAATGCTGATGTCATGGATCAGGACCATGCCAAAGGCCAGATTTAGGGTCATACCATGAGGGATTGTAGGGGTGGAAAGGTTATGTGAAAAAGTTGGTGTAACAATTGGGAGTTTGCAACAGTCAGGGTGGTCAGTGTCATCATAGTAGTGCAATTTTATATCCATTCGTATCCATTTCATATGTAAGTAAACAATAACATAAAAGTGTGAAGTAAAACAATAACAAAGTACAAACTGAAGAAGATTTAACTCTATTTGCTAGAGACTTTGAAGTAAAACAATAACAAAGTGTGAAGTGAAGAAGATTTAATTCAATGGTAGATCTACCTACAGTTCAGGATAAGGTGATTACATTGTGATTAAAATCTTGAGGTGTTTCCAGTTTAGTTAGGATGTGTGAAATACACTCCACACTTTTCTGGGATGTATGTTTTGAAATCATTTACATAAGAGGTTTTGAGAAGCCACATCTGAGAGTTTCACTGAATAAGACATGGTGGGAAAAAGATCACCCAGTTCCTACACTGAAAGGGTGTGAAAAATGCCTCCGTGTCAAGCTGCTAACATCAGATTATTAATTAATACAGACTTTCTGGGTTAGGAACAAGATCAGCTATCTCGCATTTTTTTGTCTTCTATTGTTCTTTTGCACATTTGTGAAATAGTGTTACATTTTGTTGGTTGGGTGGAATAAGTCTGATATTTTTATCAAATAACACAACAATGATCCTGTAACAATAGATTATGACATGGGGAGGGGGGCATATTCTATTTGGCCTTTGCAGTTCATATACATAATAGAGTTTAGTTTGTAATGAAAACAATGTTTTCAAAGTTGCAGGTTAGTTGTTCCTTCAGAATGACTGTTGGTATCCTTCCAAGAATTTTTTGTTCAGAGTTTTATTTTGTATTCAGTTCAGTTTGCTATCCTACATTTATTATTGATTATACAATGGTATGCAAAATAAGTGTTGTGTGGAGATTTGAGCGATATTGTGTTTAGTGTGAGAAAGTTTTGTAAAACACACTAAAGGAAAGAACTCATGCTGTAGTGAGTAACCAGAGCACGGCTGCCCCCGCTATTGTGTTAAACTGTTTTCTCCTTTCATACGCTCCCCTCGGTCCCACAAAATACAGCGTAGCGGGAGGCACTGCATCACAATAGTTCACCAACCAGGCCCGCCGATACTCCCTGCTTTTTCCAGTGGCCGAATTAAACTTTCATGAGAACACACAGCAAAGAGTAACAAAAAAAGACAAATCTCTCGGGACGGCAACAGTGGCAACTACCTATTTTTTTTCTCGCCAGCACCACCCCATAGGAGAGCATTGGTCTATTTTCAGTGTAGAGTCCATGGCATTCATAGTGATTGTGTGTGTGGTCCCAGCTACCAACAGGGGTATGGTGATTGAATAGCTTGGCAATTTTCCATGCATGACTGTGAATAATGTAATTTATTCCTTTCTTCTCTTTCTCTTCTACAGGGGATCAGCTGAGAAATATATGTCCTCAGGGGCAGACGTGTTGTACGGAGGAGATGGAAGAAAAGCTTGCCTTGCAGAGCCATGTGGACTTTGAAAAGCTAGTCTCAGAAAAGACTGCATTTCTCAGAAGCACTTTTATATCAAAAACAGAAAAATTTGATGGTAAGTCACCCCAAACACAGACACAACGCACACAGATGTAACACATGGCAGTAGGACACTTCAACAGTAGGGCTGGGAAAATTCTTGCCTAGTTTTGATGGGGGAGTGATAAGAAAGTATGTGATAATTGGGGATGACTCATTAATACCCTCCTTTGGGATGGGTACTGTCTTAGTACAACTCTCTTCATTGTGTACAAAGCTATTATCCTAACAAAGGCACTGAAGAAACGGAAAATTGTATTTCTGAATAGAAGAAATTTGGTTAGACTTGGAGAGGATAGACTATCGGCATATCAGGACAAGCTGTGTATGGTGTGCCCAGTTCCACATAGCTAATGAACAAGGCACATACCAAGCTTGACATTTCACACAAGTCTGTTAGGTATGTCTGCGAGTGACATGAAACATGGACAACTTTTTAAGTGGGCCTTTCCTTTAATTTGGGCACTTTGTTAGGCTGTCCTTGCCAAAAAAGTCTCATTCCAAAATGGAAACTTTGGAAATGCTTAATTTACTAAGGTGTGTGAAGTGCACAATAAACAGAAAAACAACCCCCTTTGCAATGTTGAGAAAGGATTGATTCAACATGTTATTTCAGCCTTGTCCGAAAAATACTAACACCTAGGCACAAATGATCTCCATACATTATCTTCTGTTTCATTACCTAAAGATATACTGAGAAAGAAAACAAGCCCACTCATTTCTCAAGGCGTTGTGACGACAGCGGGTGGGCTAGCAGGATCACACCTTGGTCAGAAGTAACGCACAATAGGCAGTACATAAAAAGGAAACGTTAATTTGTGTCCTTAATCATACACACTGTGAACAAGGCTCGATCTATGTAATTATGTAGTAAATTTTTCTTCTTGTAGAGCAGATGGTACATGTATGCTGATTATCATATGGAAATATCTCTACATAGATGCTGGGGGATGTAAAGAAATGCATGGCATCTCCCCAAACATACCGATACAGAGTTGACAAATCATTAGAGAGAAAATTGAGTGACCCTTTCTTCAGAAAAAGACGTCATGTCATGTCAAAGCGAGATGCTTTTTTGAAAATTGGATCTCGCAAGTGATGTGCTGTTTGATTGAAGCAGACGGTCTGCAACTTTGCAAATTGATCCAATTACGTCTTCAGACTGAATTGCAGATAACTGGCTGATAATCAACAGCAATCAGCACCAAATTCTTCAGCACTCTGCAAGCTAAAGACAAAAGATTAAATCCCTAATTGCGGTCGTGAAAGATTTAGCAACTGCCTCTATTCATCGTCTTTGCTGTCCTTCTGCCTGTATCCTTTTGTCCAGGGTTTGCTAAATTGTTTCGCATGTACCCACAATTTATTACAGTCCATTTTCTGGCCAAGGACGTGCCATTATGCAATATTCCAGCCAAAGGAATGGTAGTTTTTGATCATAAAAGAAATCCTTGCATCGCCTCAACTGTCTTTGTTAGCGTTTCCCAATATGACGATTTACCACTCTAATGTTTTGCTTGATCCATAGAAAGTATTCCCAGCAGCTCAGTTCCCTTTAGGGCAGCAGTCGTTATTCCAGAAGAAACGATTTGTGTAGAAAGAGACAACAAAATCGATAGGGAAAGAGTTTGATGTATTTCGTGCGTAGATATGGAACATGAATGTATTGAACACAAGTTTCAAAATGTCAACTGCAGGCAAGATGGTATGGCTTATTTCTGTTGGCCGCTTCAAATGCGATCTAGATAATAGGGCATAGTTGCCAGTGTGTCTAGATCTGAGACAGGAAAAAAGGAAGTTGCCAAAGCCAAAAGCAGGTGGATTTTGTTCACTTGAACGTAAAGTGCTACTGCTCCCAGGAAATGTGAAAAATGTGGAGTTTCCAAGCTTGGAAGAGCGACATTAGGAGAAAGAATGGTGGGAATGTGGCATTACTTCCACTTCTGTGTTCCCTTTGGTCATCTCTTTGGTTGCTGAAAAGGGAGCCAAGGCAACTGTGCAGAAAGGCACCTCATTGCAAACAAACTCAAGATTCTTTTTAGTAATGATCAGTGTCTCTCAGGTCTTTTGTGTGCTTCTTTCTTCTCAGTTCCTGGTAGGATTTGCATGTTTTTGGCAGACAAAAGAACTTGTAAAAGAATACCAGTTTAAGAAAATATGACAGAACAATTTCAATATTTCAGTGGTATTTTCAAGAGGGTATGTGAATTGTTATATGAAAATTTTAATGAATTTTTCTAGATTTTTCAGTCATAATCATCACATGAAAATACCTTTTGTATGTCCTTATGTAAAACTGAATTGTAGCCTTAAATGTGGCTAATGTTATACATTGCTGTGTGAGTTAAACCATGTGAGTTTACCCGAAAAAGAGATGACGTCAGCATTCGTGTCAAGTGTTTGTTCCAATCTTAAATGGCATACAAAAGATAAGTGGTCCCTTGTTCCCGGGAGTTTAGAAATTTTGCCCCCAAAGTCCATTAGGACCTGGCAAAGTGTGACCTGTTTTTTTGAGGGGCCGTGTTCCGCCAAGTTGTCCTGTGCGTAAGCGATAGTTCCTGCCTTTGTGTAAAAGGGTTAGCATCGGTGCCTCAGAAGCAGCGTGTATCAAAGGATGTTTCTAGTGCCCATTGTTTGGTAAAGACGCAGTTCAGGGGACCTCTTTCTCGACCAGGGGTAATGGAGAGGAAGGAATTCAGCCCCTGTTTATACGCAGGGTCCGGTTTCGGCTTGGATTTCGGCTGAGTGGAGCACGCTGCCGATCCCAGCCAGATTTCCAAGGCTGAAGACGCACTGGGGATCTTATAACCGTCCTTCCGAACTGCCAGTCTTCAGATATAGCCAGAAATAAACATCCTCGCACAACACAGCACAGCTGTCAGCACGGAATAAATATTCCTAGGGCGGAGGGCAGGGAATTCTTCCCGCGGTGTGTAAACATTGGGAAAAATTCTTGAAGGGTCTTTATAGTGACATCACTGGATACAACCCAGATTACCTGCTGACAGCGTCACACGCAACTTTGTTACGCCTTGTTGATTCGGTCATCACCTGATTTTCCTGATGCTGCACATGGCTAATTCATTCCGAACACCACCCATTCCCGTCGCCTTCCCTAACTCTATTGCCGTACAAATGACATTTAGGAACTCTCCCCGAGGAATTTTTTCTGTTGCTCTTTACCTGTAACATGCTAGTCCCCAGACTTATTACGATGTGGGGGTAATAAAAGGTATTAGATGCGGTAATGTTGTTAGCGCGCAATGATGTAATGTTATGAATGATTTATTACTCTATTGCTCATCCCAATAGATTAACAAATGTCTGTATTGAGGCACCAGCAAAATTAGAGAAGCTGTGGAATAACATCTGCATCAAAACAAAGAGCTATATTTGGAAATTTATTGTACTCCATGTTGGAATTTCCCTCTATTTTGTCCACAGCAAATCAGTTGAGATCTGTTGATATTGTCAGGCTGAAAAGTTTGCCCAGTATGTGACGAATTCAAAATACTCGCCAAGAAACTATCTGTAAAATCTCGGTCAAGGATGCCCACACAACACTTAACGAGCCTGTGTTTAATTTTCGATAGGTGTAATCTTTTGCTCGCTACCTTGGTGTGAAGTTGAATAATGAATGAAGTGAGAAGTGAAGTGACTTCTGGTGCATTGTATGCTCAGTGGGTGGGCACGTTGTCTGGGTTTCCCTGTTTGCGCTCTGCCTTTACACTTCCCGCATGAGGTAGCTTTGTGGAGATTATCATCTCTCACCTGTGGAGAGCAGGTAGGCGAGGTGTTCTTACCCTCGCTGTTACGGACTCCGTGTACGCAATAACCGCCCGCTGGTCCACATTTTGCCAGCGTACCCATAACATTACAGAAATCCCATAAACACAGATGACATTTTGGTACAGCGACGTCCAATCTCTTTCCCTTTGGGAGGGGTGGTAATAAAAAGCTGTCCTGTAACTCCTCTTGATTTATGCTAGGGGACGGCAGGGCACATTTGTCTCTGCACTTGCTGACAATTCAATACTTGGAACAAGTGCCTGGAGGGCTGTTCTATCCTTAATGTAACCTTTAGCGAAAATTGAAAAGTATCACAGCAGCGTGGCCAATGCACCGAAAAGAGATAACGTTGCTTTTTATTGAATACACCCACGTTCATACAGTAACTATTCATCAAGCATAGATTGGTATATTTTTATGTGCTATATTTCAAGATTATCTCTCTGAAGTGAAGGCCCACAGAAAGGAAAATCTTACATATATGGGCAAAGATCTGAACTACTTTTAACACACAGTTTTTTTTAATTGTTTATACTTGATAGCAGTTTTTCAAGTTTAATGATTCATTGCACTTATTTGCTCTATGATTTGAAGACAACTGTTGAAATGGTAAAACTTACACCACGTTTTCCCTTGTTTTCCAGCATTTTTCCAAGAATTGCTGGACAATGCAGAAGCGAGCTTACACCAAATGTTCGTGCGCACGTATGGAGTGCTATACGAGCAGAACTCAGAAGTATTTACAGACTTGTTCGCAGAGCTGAAGGCGTACTACAGCGGGGCGAACCTGGACCTCCTGGAGGTCTTGGACGACTTCTTCGCCAAGCTCTTGCAAAAGATGTTCCAACTTCTCAATGCCCAGTACACGTTTGACGAGCAGTACTTGGAGTGCGTCAGCCTGAACATGGAGGAGCTCAAGCCCTTTGGGGACGTGCCGCGGAAGCTGTCCATACAGGTCAAGAGGGCGTTTATTGCTGCCAGGACGTTCGTGCAGGGATTGCAGGTCGGGAGGGATGTGGTGACCAAGGTGTCCCAGGTAACAAGTCCTTCCTTTCTGTCTAGAAGACTTCTTCTGACGCTTGGGCAGTTCTATTATTTAAAGATTTCAAGTAGTTATGATGTAGCCTCCTTCGCAGGCTTTCTGTCTAGAAGACTTCTTCTGACGCTAGGGCAGTTGTATTATTTAAAGTTTTAAAAGTTGTTATGATGTAGCTTCCTTCGCAGACTTTTGGAGAAGCAGTGTTTATTTTTGGCAGTGCTGATTTGGGGTTTTCAACATGAGCTATAGCTTTTTAATGGAGTTGGCTGGGAGAAGGATTTTACTGCCCCAGAAATAGTCAGCAAGAATCTTTCTGTGGTTGACCATGAATATATAAGAGTACAAAACAACATGTTCTCATCATGACTGAGTGTTATGTTATTCAAATACACGCTGCATTTCATGTTCTAAGCACATAAGCCAGTCGAAAGAAACAATTGTTGACTACTTTGTTTTGACCTTCAAGTGTCTTTTCCGGGAGGAAATTCATGCATAACTTTTCCGCCAGACTGACACAGCCTAATCTTGTTCCTACGTGCAATATCCCCCGCAGAAACCATTCCGTCAAAATCATCACGGGGAGAAATTAGACATTTACGATTGGTTAACTACTGTTACATGCGAGGTTGTAATATTCGGCATAATATTTGAAATTATATTGCCATAAAGAGAAGCAGGGAAAGTAGTAATAATGAGAAATTGTGGGTGGATTTATCTGAAATACAGAAATACTTTGTAGAAATTATAACAATTGTACCTTTTAGTTTTGCATGAGTTGTTTTGGCATTAGAATTAAGGTAATATTTGGTGCTGTTAGAGTTATGAATATTTTGCACAGGTGATAAAATTGGCCGATTTCCCCACAGACATGATGGCATGTGAATTTATAGCCTTGAATGATTAATGCACTGGTGCATCAAACGCTACATTGTTAAATCCGGTGAAGTAAGAATCGCAAATTACGGTGACCGTGGAAAAACGTTAACAGCTTGTGGTCGGAAAATTAGACGTTTTAACGTTGGTACGGCGTGGTAGATTGGGTGCTGAGTTCTCGGAGATTGGATACGAAATTTGGCGTAGTGGAATGCACAACAGATGTTAAATGAGAAAGAGGGTGTGTCTGCGTGATGGGATGGGCTGATTTTCTCCATCGTTCAATCTCCGAGTGTACGCTAGTCAGGAGTCCGCCCAATTCCCCCTCATGTAAAATTAATCCTTATCCCGTCTGCTGTTCCCACTAGGGGTTGGGAGGAAGGCAATTGAACACAGACACAACCCTCCAAAGTGGTTTACATCAAGGAGAAGGAAATTTGATGGCAAATTTTTGGTGATGGCGATTGCGCTGACCCCTTTAACAAAAGGTTGAAGTAATGCATTAGTGATAGAAGTAGTAGTGTTAGGTCTTGCATGAAGCGACCAGGGACAGAGTTCGCACTCCGACCCAATAAGGCATCCGAAAAATGAGTAGACCTTTAAAACTCTGGGGTAGGGAAGCCATGTGTGAAGGATTTCGGAGGGTAATTTCGGACTGATTGGCTGAAATTGGATTTGAAATTTGCATTGCAGGAGGTGAATACGCGTCAATGGGGTTGACTTATACCAAGGAAATTACCTCATGCCACAAACTCTATGACTCAAAAGCCTTCATCAGAGAACAAAAGGCTCGGTCACCAGATTGATTGTTTGGCATTCATATGCAGCCATTTATGTGGCAACCACAGCTAATTCATATTAACCAAGAAGACAGCGTAACGGCCATTTCCAAGAAGTACTGATGGTGAAATAGTACAGTTCGTACCGGGTTCGTTCTTTTGATGAGAACAAAGTGCAACCAGATTGAACCTGTTCGCAAACCATGTTAGCTATGGCATGCATGTGAGCCCAGCCCTCTTTCAGATGATTCGCTCGGTGGTATGTTTGAAAATAGGAACCCTGTACTTTGGAAAGCTTTATTTGCTTAGTATTAGTGTGCTGTATTGTCACCAGCGTTAGGTATGCAGGTCAGTTATTCCCTGCATTTTTCCATTGGCATGTTGGTTCCAAGCAAAGCTAGGCTACCAACGTCACTGCGGTATCCATTACAATAATAAGGCCCATTTCTTTGTCTATTAAACTAGGACAGCATGGACGAAAACAAGATGTCCATTATTGCTGTTGGTATTAATAGTTATCAGTTTTCATATTTGGCTGTTGTCAGTATCCAGACAGTGGAGGAGAATATAAAAAACAGAACATTAGGAAAAACACCTGTAGGAAAGATGGGAAGGGAAGAGTATGTCTATATGTACCCATACCTCTGCGACATTTGTGTTGCTCCCCTGGCACAATCCTGTAGTTGATACAGAATTGCATATTGATAAGTTTTGGTTATCATTCTTCTTCTTTGGATGTTGTCAGAAGCCAGACAGTGGAGGAGAATGTCCAAAAGAGAACATTAGGAAAAAACACCTGTAGGAAAAATGGGATGGGAAGAATATGTCTATATGTACCCATACCTTTGAGACATTTGTGTTGCTACCCAGGCATAATCCCGTAGTTAATACAGAATTGCGTATTGATTAGTTTTGCGTTGACACGTGTGCGGGTGTTGTTTGCGCAGGTGCTGCCCACCACGGAGTGCGGCAGGGCGCTGATGAAGATGATGTACTGCCCCTACTGCCAGAACATGCCCGAGGTCATGGCCTGCAACAACTTCTGCCTCAACGTCATGAAGGGATGTCTGGCCAACCAGGCCGACCTGGATGTAGAGTGGAATAACTACATCGGTAAGGAACCAAATATAATGAAGTCTGAACACTTCTTACTGGTCCCATAGCCCACCAACCTCCGTCAAGATGTAGCAATGCAAAATAAAGACATAAAAGATGAAAATAGTGTGACGGACATGAAGTCAAGAACCAAATGAACTGCAGTCTCAGTATTCATCGCTGTAAAAAGACTAGCACAGCCCATGTCTGTCAGAATGTAGCAATGCAAAATAAAATGTGAAAATGCAAATATTTTAAAGGACATGCAGTCACTCTCTCATTGGTCAAACTGTTAATTACCCTGCTATCATTGGGTGAACTGCAAATTGTTTTCGGAAGTCAGGTTCAGTCTATGATAAAAGAAAAAAAAAGGTTTGGAAGCTGTGCAAATTTGAAGTTGGCTGAACCAAACAGACTTGCATATAGAGTGGAATAACTATGTTGGTAAGGAAACCAACCCACACCTCTACCTGTGGACTGCCTCTTGCTGTAGTGCTTGCACAACTGTGTGGCCCATGGTCTGTAGAAACAGAGATTAGCACTGCCCTATACACACTCCATAAATGTCATGTTAAGATAACTTTTGTGTTCCCTTACTAAATTGGGAGGGATGGCGCCATTAATTGGGCAAATTTCAGAACCTTTATTGGTATTTATGACAACCTTTTATGAAAAGATGGATATGAGGGATTCTTGGGGGAACTCCAGAGACTTGTTATTTTCTTAGCTTGGCAGACAAATGCAAGATGTGTAGAGTAAGGGTATTAGCAATCTTTAATATTGGTACTCCAAAATCGTTTATCATGTGAAAGTTGATAATGGAATACAGAACATTACTCAGTATTTTGAAAGTCATTTTGTACATTTGTAGGGCATCACTTTAGAAACCCAGAACTTTAACTCTTTATTGGACTTAAAGTAGAGTTGTGCAAAAGGGCTGACTTATGTCCACTTAATTGTATCTTTATCAGGCACCTAGTATCAAGTATTTAGAGATATTTTGGTTGAAAGATTTGAAAGAGATCCAAATTCTTGAGGTCTTTCCCAATTTAAAGCCTCCAGCCTGTTGTGGAAAGTGACTGGTCATACTGATGAGGTAGCTTTGAAAATGAACTTGAGACAGAGGTGGTCTCATGGGGAACTACATTTGATGTAGTGCAGCTTTTCACAAGTGTGTTCTCTGGTGACAGCCTTTTCAACTGTACAAGTCCTTTGGAAGAGCAAGGGAGACTTCTAAAACCTTGAGTAATATTTCTCTTGTGGTGTGTAAGACAGTGGACTTAAATGGCATATCAGGTAGTCACTAAAGCATGCCTTATGTAAGGGAGCTCTCTCCCACACACACAAGTCAATCATCATGTAGTAAATGAAGTCTTAAATCTTATTTGACAGGGTGGAAGAATCTAAAAGCAAGATCCCAGTCTTGAAGATTGAGAGATTGATAAATGATCATCAAAGTTGAACAGAAATTACAAACTTAAAGATGTCTTTTTCCCCTACTTGTTGGAACAAAAGAAGAAACAGTTTTCACAGGCTATATGATTTTTGCAATCATCTTTCTATCATGTTTTCAATCTTGATGTTTATTCTGGTACTAAGTCCAGTCAACGGCCCTGACATTGAACAAAAGATATTCAACTTTCGGAAAAGCTAGGGAAAATCGATGTGCACAGGTCCTGACAAAACTATTCAGGGAAGGTTCACATCCATAAAGCAGGGTTTGTGTGGCCCTGGGGTGTCTCAGTTCACTAACCAAGCATGGCAGCCATCTCTCTTCAACACCAGTATCCTGGATCCAGCAAGCCCCGAAATATCTTTAGGTGTCCTTAGGGAGGGTTCATGTCAGAGGTTCTCACCTGAAGAATGGGAGAACTGAAACAAAGAGAAGGATATTGATATGAGATTGGACTGGGGTCACTGTCAAAGTCATTGCTGGGCGCAGGTTGCTTCAAGCTTTGGCTCGCCATTGGAAGAGGTTCTTCTTATATGGGCTGGGAATTTATCAAAGGTATTACGAGAGGAAAAGTACAAGATTATTGTTCCCACCTTTTGAACTAAGGACTGGAGAATGGGCTGATTTTTTTCAAGAAAAGTATGAAATAAAGTGCTCCAAGTATGAAGGAAAAGACAGAAATATGCCCTGCTCAGTGTCAAGTTTAAAACTTTGTGGGCTTGCTTTTTGGTGAGTTTGTACTTTGAGACAGTTCAACGCCCTTGTAAAAGAGCCTTGCTATCAGGTGTGGGCGTTCTTGGCAAGTCAGCCAACTCATTTCAGCCAGCTCATCACTTCCAAGTACTCACAGTATTTGAGCCGAGGTACTCAGAGTATTTGAGAACTCCTCAGATTTACAACCAGAAGACCAAACACACAGAAAGGTAGAGTTACCCACAACCTGTAAAAGCGGAGTTTCGGCTGATTGAAAGAAAACAAGGTTTATGGTTGAACTGACTTCTGGGGATACAGGCGGAATGCAGAGGGGCAAGTGTGTGCAGCTGCTTTTTTATTTGCCACAGGCTTGCTTCAAACATGAGGCTCTAGTTTATTTTTGGGTGCACAGGTTCATATTTTAGAGGAGACACACTGCCAACCCCCTCCCGTGCCCTGGAGTTATGATCAACTCAAAGATTAACATTGGAGTAGAGTCACCACATGGTGATTGTTGTAATGACTTGCTAAGTGCTTGGTTGCTGCAAACTTCAGGAAAACACAAACACAACCACTTAAAATACACTCCTGCATTTGTTTTCAGAGTAATATGTAATGTAAAGCGGAAAAAACAAAGGATTTTAAACAAACAAACATACCAGAATATTCCCACCGCTATTTGAATCGTAAAAAAGATGTGAAATTTTAAGTAGGAAAACACTGTGTCATGAAAAGTTTGATTTGTAGAACAGTGTGCTTCTGTGAAATATTGTAGTGTACAGTGTACATTGGTTAACTGGTTAACAATCTTACGTATTGATGATGATGTCTGTTCTTAAAAGCTGATTTTTTCCTCCCCACAGATGCTATGCTGATGGTGGCAGACAGATTAGAGGGTCCTTTCAACATCGAGTCCGTTGTGGACCCCATCGACGTGAAAATCTCGGACGCCATCATGAACCTACAGGAAAACAGCATCACTGTCTCCTCCAAGGTCAGTTTTCTTCCATAAATCATCTTTAAAACCATTTTTCTTTTCTTTGCTGATAGATGGGAAATGTTTCATTAGAATCTAGGTAAGGAAATATTCTGCATTTGCTAGCAAATGCTTGCTTTCTTAGTATACGACCTGTTTATATCCTCTGGTTTGCGTTACTAGGGGGTGTACGTGTGTCTACTGTTGAAGTAGGGGACGGATGGTCAGATTTCAAAGACCCTATCTTGACACTCCTGTATTTTCTTAACTGGAACGTGTTCCAAATTTAACAAGGCCAAAGCCTAAATAGTTCAGCCTGGTCCGGTTGTTTCGGAGAAAGTTCACGGAAAGTTTGAGTTTAAGCTAACAAAGCAGGATGTGTGGTTCAACAAGTATCACTGGTCACTTGAACTTTGGTCACCGCATTGGAAGCCAGGTACTTAAAATCAAAGTTGGTAGCAGATGTTCAGTAAAGAGTATTTTATGGTTACCTTTATTTGCATTGTAACAGATACATTACTGGTGCAAGAGACACTCTATGGAGTTCGAGAATCTGAAATTACAGTGTTCTTTTAGGCTTGAAGTGACTGGTATTATGTCTATTTGGGGCTTCATTGTGAAACCCAGAATAGCTGGCCGAGTGTTATCGATAGTATTGACTGTTGGCCCTGGGAACCCGAGGGAAGTTCCCACCATGTGGTGCTCTTCAGAACCACTTGTCTTCCACCAATCCCTTCACTAAACAAATCCCAAATATTTCAAGTCAACCACTAAATAACCCAGGAATGCAGAGTGGCTCGACTCTTCTGCCGGATGGCTACAGTACCACATTTGTTTGCGCATCACTCCAAGTCCCTGAAGTGGCTTTAACACTGCTTCAATCCAGTGCTAGGCTGCTGAGGGTTGCAGTCTTGTAAGGGGGGAGGTTTCGGAGCTGTTCCGGGTACCCTGAGCGGATTGTGCTCAAGTGCCGTGTTGACTCTCATCATAAAAAGAAGCTTCAGTGTCCAAAGTGGTGATTTATAAGGGAGGGTCAAGTGGATGTCAGACGGAGGAAGCTGACCGGAGGCATTAGACGCCCGCTCGAGATTCCATGGCAGAGGGTAATGAGGCAAAAATTTCACAAACAGAAGCAGCCGACTAATTAAGTAGCGGAGACTCAAGTGGTTGGGGATCTCCGTCGGTTCTATGGAGGGTTACTTCAAAGTCTAGTTGGATGTGCGCTTGTTAGAGTGATGACAGAAGGGTGCATTTTAACTGGTCGGGAAACATGTTTGTTGGCGCTTTGAGACTCTTTGCTAAGCAGCCTGTTTTTCATGCCACAAAAGATTCTTTTGTGACTGATTTTGACTGATTCTCTGTAAATCGTTATGGACTTGACCCTAGTCTAGCTACTGTCAGTACCAAAAAATATGGAATTTTTCTACAAACTTTTGTACTGGTACAGGTAGCAGGAAAAATTACCTGTACCAGACAACATTATGAAGTATGGATCAGATTGGACACTGTTAATAGGTATTCCAACGCTACCGCGAAAACGTCCTGCCGCATGGCGATCGGTAAATTTCTTACCATCTTCCCACCCTCGCGGCACAAAAACTATTCACTCCTAGAGGCATATTTACCCATAAAAATAAAGCATATAAGTTTCTCTTTCGTGTGATATGTTTGTTTGGTCTGTTAAATGTCCAAAACGCCAAAAATTTGCCGATGAAAACGGCGCGCCGTGCGCCGCTCGGCCGGGGTTGGAAAACACGGGCCCAAAACCTCCCCCCTCCCCCAGCTCGCTACGCTGCGTTCACGGCGCTTGCGCATCGCCGTCTTAGACCGCAGCAGAATGAAAGTAGTGTCATTGCAAAGAGCAGATTACGAGCTTTAAAATGATACCGGTGACAGTTGTCAACTTTTATTTTTTGCCGGTAAGAATTCCACTTGAAGTGATTGATCGATGTTTAATTGTAAAAATCTCCGCAAAAATTTTATTTTTGCCGGTTGTCACCCCTGTCCAAATGACGACAAAAAAATAGGCTACGTTTTGATGTAATCGGCATGTCTATTGCATGCACGACGGCGGATCGCGGAGCTTGTTTTCCTGGCGAGGTCGGCCCTAGCGCCCTGTGTTTGGCCGGCCGCGCGATCCTGACGCGCCGAAGTTCGGCCGCGCGCCTCTTACAAATAGAAGTTATGTGACTGAAGCGGCACAAACAGATCCTTTTCGACGCTATAGAGCAGGAATTTTCAGGTAAAATACTTTGATGAATTTTTAGTGTCTGTAAATTGTTGGTTTGTTTTGGGATGGGGTACTTTTGTGTCCTCAAGGAAGAAAATGTTTTCTTTGTTTTGACCATTTTTTTGTTGTCTATAGACAATACTAGCAATGCAAAATCATATCTTTATCCATGTTTTTAAGTCATGAGACAATGTAAAACATTACAGTTTTAGATTTGTTAATCATTCTATTTCTTTCTTTCTTGTTATGTGAAATTGGCCTTGTGAATCATAAATTTTCTTGCCTTGTTCCAAGTTCAAAATACCATGGTGTATTTTTTTTACTTGTTGAACTTGAGGCAACCGTGGCCCCCGGTTAGGGGTCAGCCGGGGAACCTATGCCCAAATTTTTCAAAATAAATAATTTATGGTATTTTCAATATCGTTAGTATTTGTGTGAATCATTTCTTGCCTTGTTCCAAGTTCAAAATACCATGGTGTATTTTTTTACTTGTTGAACTTGAGGCAACCGTGGCCCCCGGTTAGGGGTCAGCCGGGGAACCTATGCCCATTTTTTTTAGAAATCAAACTAAATAACGACATTTTCAATATGATTATTTGTGTGAATCATTTCTTGCCTTGTTCCAAGTCCAAAATACCATGGTGTATTTTTTTACTTGTTGAACTTGAGGCAACCGTGGCCCCCGGTTAGGGTTCAGCCGGGGAACCTATGCCCAATTTTTTTCAAAATAAGAAATCAATGGTATTTTCAATGTCATTGTTATTATTCGTCAAATCATTTCTTGCCTCGTTCCGAGTCCAAAATACCAAGTGTATTTTTTCACTTGTGTGGCCACCTGTTCTAAGGTCAGCCGGGGAAGCTATGCCCAATTAAAAAAGATACTTATGGCATTTTCATTTTCATTGTGAAGTAAGTTTGTTACAACCAGATTGTTCAGGCTAGTGCCATGTGGCATTTTGTTTGACTTTGCACGTCTGGATTATTTTGTTAAGTAAAGATCATAAATCTGCAGTACTTACCTGCAATATTATATTCTTGTCAGTCTACAGTTTGGTAATGGCGACCTCCAAGACAAGCCCACATGGTACCCAGGTTCAGTCGTAGAAGATGGTGTAGAAGCAAATTGACACTTACTGACTTACCTTCTTCCATCCGGTTTTGGGAATTTATCTAATCTTAATCTATTTTAACTTCAAATCTTCTTGATGTATTATATAGAATTCAGTTACATGCATGTGTCAGTCTGATTCTTTCTTTATAACCACTTTATTACATCATACAAAAGAACTGTAACTACAAATCACCGTACTAGTAGTGATGGTGTGGTACTTGGGTAGGACGTCTTCGCCGCAGAAAGATGACCATCATCGTTCATCACCATGGTAGACACAATAATAAAACTAAAAGTTTAATTGTTTATTAGGAGGAATATTCTATCTAATCCCAGATGTGGCTGATAAAAGACTAGCAGAGAAAAAACTTGAAGAATGTAGGTTGTAGTACCAATAAGTAGAGCGAGATACGCATGTATTGGATGGTGTAGGACAAATGTAAAGTTGACAAGTTAACTAGTTGTGCTGCCAATTTAACTAAATAAAAGTGTTAAGTTTGTTAAGAAAGCACAGAACAGTTAGTGCCACAGGAAATGATAAGTAGGCCTGTTTTTTTGTGCAAAACTTTGTGTACTTTCTATGATACAGGTGATAATTACTGATTATAAGAATTATCGGGAAGTAACACATCCAAATTCCAAGAAATCTAACTATGTACATTTACAGAAAATAGCCTGTGACCTTGAAAAATGTTTACATTGTCATGATAAATTCAGTGTTTACATTGTCTATCTATCATTATTTTATCTCTTCTTCTTATAGCACTAACATCTGTCATGTATTGTGCAAGTGTGAACTTATGCTAATGATGCAGTGTAACATTGTGCCTCATCAAATAATGCGAGATGTTCATGCAATCTTACCTTTGACCTTGACCAAGTTGACCTTCTTATTAAAGAAGTTACCATTGTTGACATTCTGTGGATGTGACATTCTTTGGTAATAGGAAATAACATAATGCTGTACATTGTAAAAGTATTTTAAGTATGGTACTCGGTCTAGTACAGTGCACCGTATAGTATACTCACCCGCAAAATACCATAGAACGCAATCAAAAATGTGTGTATATATACCAAAATTTACTCATTTTCTTATGAAGTACAGATAACATGACTGTTATTGTGTGAAAGAACACCACTGGGTGCTGTTTTATGTGAAATATTGGAAGACATGGTCATTCCTGTCAAGAGATAGAAGTGTGTAAACTTTGGAGGAATTTTCCTTCCCCAGGGGTCAAAGGTCACGCTGCCACCTGAGTAATTTGTTGCAAAATGCATACTTTGACCCTGTGTAAAAACATAATAAAAAGATATTAATGTCTGGAATCCTGTAGAATATTTCTATGTAGTGCATATTACAAGTAAATAAGATAAAATAAGCTTTTCAGCCTTCACTTACCTTTTTATCACCCCTTAAAAAAGCTATTTTGTTAATTTTCGTAATTTATCGCGCGGCCGGCCATTTCAGAGGGCAGATTTTGGAAACTTCAAGAAGCCATATCTCAGCAACCGCTTAAGATATTTGCTTCATTTAAAAAGCATTTTAATTCTCTTTATTAGCTCTTTCAGAAACAGTAAAAACTAATATTGTATTGTACTTTTGAAATTTTGGTTGGAATACCTACTGTTAAGAAACCATGTCAACTCTAAATATTTAGCTCAACAGTGTGTTAAGTACAGTAAATGAGAATCTACAATTTTACATGCACATTTACCTAGATTGGTACAGGATAGGCTGCAGTTTTACCTGCATATGCCACTGCTGTTTGAGGCCATCTCTAACAATGTGAGAGGTAGTAAACTTGACTCAAATGGCCATGGCCTTGTTGGTCATACATTAGTTCCAGAAGTCATTCTCCCTTCAAAACTGTTAACTCTAAACAAGACAAAGGGGCTCATTTGGTGCTAAGAGCACTAGACAGAAATTACAGTAACCACACTCTATACCGATGTGGTTCTAACGACATTGGCTTGTTACAATGTGACCATCTCCCAATTGGATTATGGGTAATTGTCACTGGTGATGGTGCTGTGTTCATCAGTGAACCCATGTTAACTGTCACATCGTGACAGCCTTTCAAACATTGGAAAAGGGGCGAAAATGAGTCCCCATCACATAATGTTGTTCTTAAAGGCTAAAAGCTCCTCATCCACCCTTTGAAGTGCAACTGTTGATTGTTTCTATATGGGTGGCAGAAAGTGATAGATTCCTGTTGTTTGGAATCGGCGTCCTTTCAAACACTTTGTACCGAAGAAGGAACAGACAAATCATGTCGTCGCATGGGGCGGAAGCCCTTTGTGATGTCAACAATGGTTGATAAAAATATCGGGACCAGAGATAGCCAACACAAACACTGGGAGAAGGAATCAATGTGGTCAGAGGAAATGCGAGGCTATTGATGTATAAATAAAATTCTTTCATGGAAGATTAGGCAAGGGTAAATCACCGATTCTTGGAAGTGACCCCAAACTTGATAGTATTCCAAGCACAAGCCTGCATTTTCCAAGCACAGGTTCCTGCCATTTTTACCATCATTTTTTATTTACTTTGTTGTATTTTCCATATAAAAAGCAACTTTGTATTGAAAAAGAATTATTAGAAAATATTGATATTTCCCTAACATACGTCATTTATTCCTTTGGCCTAAACCCAAAGTTACAGAAATTCTTAAATGATGTATCATTCTGTTTCAATACCCTGGAAAAATCATATCACAGTGGATTTTGAATTAGAAAATTCATATTTTGTTCTTGTTGTAGGATCGTCATGAATGGCTTCTATGATTGTCCATGTCTTCCACTTGACTACAGCAGCTGTATCATGTAACCACAGTGTGGCTGACCTTGGTAGTCACTGTCCATCTTGTCAGGACATCGGAATGTTTGTACACTTAGTCCTGTTTGACCTCCATGGAACAACATGGCGGGAAGAAAAAAGGTCCGCTTGCTGTTTCCATAGCGATTATATGGGATACCGGAGAATCTGGGCGAGGTCAGAGTCAGAGTTTTGTCAGGAAAACAAAGCTGAGTGCCGCTTCCAGGTGTTTGGTGGTAATGAAAAGTAGATTAAATAGCAGCTGGGATGTGTCTGATATGAGATGTTATCAAACATATGTGCCCTGTGCCCTTTGTTCTACTGTTCTTTTGTCTGGAGGGGTTTTCTTATTCATGGTTAAGTCAAAAACAACACAATAGCATTTGCAACTGATTAAGATTACTTCAGATTATGATGAATAGATAGGAAAGGAAATTTCCTAGCGGGGCCTCTGGTGCCACAAGACAGTTTTATTTCTTGACGCAGCCGTGGATTGATGATGAAAATGACACGTATGGATTCATCCCCGGTTCCCCATTTGTCATGTGTTACCCCGCGGCATAATAACACCCCAGCCAGCCAGAACCCTATCCTTTACAACAACTTGTTGGTGTTCCAACTAATCTGCACAAGATTGCCTGAACGCTGCCATTACCCGAGCTGCAGCAAATTTGAGCGGCCGCATCATCTCCGGTATAATAGAAATCACTTGGAAATGAAACGACATTAGCAGTGGCTGGCCTTGCTATTAAAGTGGCCTCAATCAATACCTTCAATATGTGTCCCAGGTAAGTAGGGCCCAGGACACTGTCTTCCATTACTGCGGGGCGCGGGAAGAAAACCAAATTAGGTCGCGGTGCACCGTAGTCTTACACAGAGGGATGATCACCAGATCATAAGTCAGGAGCATGTGTAGTATTAATGGCGACGCTCGCTGTAATGTGCGGCCAGGGCCATCGCGGAATGGAAGTATTGATCGCGCGGACAAGACCCCCTGTCACGGGTGTAGGAATAGCGGGGGATCATGATGGATGAACGAGTTAAAAGTTATGTTACTACCTCGGAACAAGTGTAACCAATGGTTACAGGGTTCCCGGGGTGAGCGATAACTTCCCCGCCCCGCCGCCGGATCGTAACCGGCGTGCGGAAAATGCCGCTGCCTTTACAATTCTCCCGTCCTGAGCCTCTCCGCGGGTATTGATTTGCACAAGTTGTTGGCGCAGAAGTGCTTACAGTTGCAGGCATCTGAATGGAGAGATTGCTGATTTGGGAGTGGTGAAATGGAAGGTAGCAGGGGAATGCTGTAATAGCACTTTTGGCAGTAGGGTTTGATGGAAATCCATTAGTAAGCGAGTTAGGGATTCAGCAATGGTAGTTAGGAGACCGACACAGAATTTTTAATTCATGATAGGCCTTTTTCATTATTTTTTTTCCTTCAATATTGCCCCGGGCATTATTGTAGATGCTATTTGAATTCTGGCCACATAGCATCCCTGCCCAACCATATCAAACCTGATGACTTGGTACTAACATCACAGCCTGGTACTGGCAATGATTGCTGGTGCCCAAATCAAACCTGTTAAACTCAACTGCTAACATTTCCTCACAGAAGCATTACGGACATCAGTACATTGATGTAAAAGTTCCAAATTGAATTAGTTTCTTACAGTAATTTCATTTCTTTCCGTACTGGCCTGGAAATACCAAGTTGAAATTTTCTAGGCCAAAAAGATTCAGGAATTTGTGTTAGAAATCATATTTTAACCTAGTAGCAACATACTAAAGCCAAACTGCAAGTAACTTATGAGGGTTTTTTTAATCTAAAAATTTCATCAGGATGACCAGGTTATGTTATGGCTGAAACATCAGCTTAGATATTTTCAAAAAATTTCTCCAAATTTCTGAAAGCCTACAGTATTGCAGGTAATAGGAAAAAATGATCTTGACTACAAATAGAAAATAAGAGGTAAATTGAAGATGATTCAGTCTATACTTCTGGATAAATATCAGATTTTAATTAGACGTTTCGAACGGTGTCCACCATTCTTCATCAGTGAATATTGGCAGTAGGGTTAAATTAAAATCTGATATTTATCCAGAAGTATAGATAGAATCATCTTCAATTTATTGTATCCAGGATGACTAATCTTCACAAAAGTAAGATAAGAGGTAGTTTTGGGTGTGATATTTAGTACCAGAGCCACACAATTCATTACTGTGGCTCCAGTGTGCGACACTGTTCGAAAGGTCATGGACCTGTTGTAACAAGTGGATTACTGGATGTATGGGTGATTGACAGCCAGACAACCATCACAACTTGATCACATTATAACTGGCACATAATTGAGACTGTCTCATGTTGTAGACTATGGAAATATCTACTGAGAAAAAGGCTTTAAAAATCTGTAAAATCTTTTTTTTTCTAGTACTGGTTTTGAAATATTTCTACAGGGCTTTTCATATGTCGGAAGTTTAGTTTTATGTGTTATTTCTAAAGTTAAGGTTGCTTATATTGCTCTTATATTGGAAGGAGGTCCTTTGTTTTGAGTCATTCCAGAATATTATTACAGCATATGCCCCAAGCCTTCCCATATGCCAAAATCAGCTGCCATGTCCAATATTAACAGATGAAAACAAAATACAGCATAATACATACTTGAATGCATTATTTTTAAAGTTAAGGTAGTTCTTCATATTGGAAGGAAGCCATTCCAAAATATTATTACAGCATTCGCCCTTAGCTTCTCCATATGCCAAAATCAGCTGCCATGTCCAATATTAACAGATGAAAACAAAATACAGCATAATACATACTTCAATGTATTATTTTCAAAGTTAAGGTATTTCTTCATATTGGAAGGAGGTCATTCCAAAATATTATTGCAGCATACTCCCCTAGCTTCTCCGTATGCCAAAATCAGCTGCCATGTCCAATATTAACAGATGAAAACAAAATACAGCATCAGGCGGTTACAGAAAGTAGCTGTCCAATCGGCTCCTCCTCCAACAGCTGACAAGCAGATGACTTTATTACCCAGGGGGCAGTGGTGCTCTCTGCCTCTACAAAACAGATTAGAGAATCAGCACTTTTCACCTTGGCGACGGCAGACCCACTTGTCTGCTCAAAATTTCATGAGCTTCAGAATTGATGGGGTTATTTGACGTGAGAGGAAAGAGGAATGAGATCCGAACGTAACCCTGCCACTGGCACTTCTTATCTTCTTCTCAGATTCTCCCCTCCTTCCTCCAGGCATTGCCCAGCAAGGTTGATGGAATGACTTCCAAAAGAATTGAAAAACAATCATTCTTTGTAAGGTATTAGTGTGATTAAACCGATTAAAAGGGCAATGTTTACCAAATTTCAGATACCAATTTTGAATAAAAGATGTAATGGTAAGGGATAAAAAATGTCAGAGGGATTTTGCTCTGAGTTTGAAGAAAATTATTTCATCAATATGCAGCAAAAAGAGAGTCTGCTTCAATTTGCTGACTATTCTTGTCAGTCCTGTTGTATGAAATTATCTGCTTTAGTGTTCTGATACAGAAATTAACAGTTGTAACACAACGACACTGCAGATACTTTTCCTTGTTAACAGTCTCTGCAGATACAAACGAGATTACCTTCCCCCCGTGCGATCGTCCCTTGATTCGATCAGACCCAACAAATTTTCATTTGTAACGTAATAATCTCTTAACATCCCCTAATAACGTTGCGTGTCCTAAAAGCTTGTTACACCCCAGTATTTATCACTCGTCATTATTTATTTACAAAATTCCTGTTGGCAAGGCCTGAAATTGGACCTGCTAACAGATTTCATCCTAATAATGCACGGTGGATTTTACAAATTACTTCGAAAATACGCTAAAAACGATACTCATCTCCTATTATATAGGTCATGCTGTTTATCCCGTAACGCATAACATAACACATAACGGGGGTGATGATTTACTAGCATCTCCACAGTTGGAAGCTAATACCGCATTTCCTATACAATTTACAACGCTCAGAATTCCCCGTGAAGGATATGAGATCGCGGGTAGGATTTCAAGCTTTTAGTATCTCCTGGCATTTGGAAGGAACCATTATTTGAAAGGGGTAGATTGCTCTTTGATTTTCTCCATGCAGGTTTTTGAAAATCTTACGATGATGATGTAAGCAATATTATCAGGAAATGTTTTGTGGAAGAACAATTCTGCTACAATAATAACTGAGGGAGACAGAGTTTTCTGTTTGTGCCGGATTTCAAATTATTAGCTTGTCAGAAAAGACATATGGCTATGTTTATGTCTTCTGGTGAAAACAGTGTTTGCTAAAAGCCACCTGAGCATCTTGTAAGGGCACACCTGTCACCTGGGGTTAAGGTTCAACACAGGGCTAAGGTGTTTGAAACTGTCAGAAAAGCACAAAAATAGGCAAAAATCTAAAAAGGTGACGAGTCATTCAACTGTACTGTTTCTAAAATGTTATGTGTATATTTATTATTGCTATCAGTATCTCGTCTTTATTGAAACAAAAACGGAGCCTGCATTTGAAAATGTTCAAGGATGAATCTTTTCTCTTCATCAACTATGGTGTATGATGATTAATAAACACACCATATGTTGTGGTCTCAGTGTGTTAGTTAACTCATATTTACCCTCCCTTTAATTCCTAAGGACAAAGACTTTGAGAAACATTGTTGTCAGCAATACATCCTTGTTTTGTCAACACAACAGGCATTTCCTAGTCAGACAATGTCTGCTTCAGACAAGATACAGCCCACCTCCTGCCTAAAGATTGTTGTACAGTCCCTTAAGGTAAATCTACCTATCCAAGCCCCCAGGTACGTCCCAAATTAAGATTTAATTTGCAGGTAATCCCATGTACGCCGTACCCATGTACCTTCATTACTGGATTCCACCTGAAGCACTGGTAGCATCGCATCTGCGGCTCTAAATATAGATGTCTTATAATTGTCTATTCCAGCAGGGTCGACTTCTTATGAGGGTGTTTATGACAGTGAGTGATTGGAGAGGCTTTGGAGAAGCTGGGTATGATAACCTTGAGGGTGAAGATGGCCCTGGGCCCGGCTGGTTTTGACTGCCCTTGTGTATCATCATCCCACCATTTGACTGCAAGCCTCTCAGAGCTTAGAATTGCTAGTGATATCTTACAGGAAGGATTGCTAGGATTCCCCTTGCATTTCTTGCAACCTTTCCTCAAGGAAGCCTCTTGGTTGCGGCTTTATGTGTCAGTAATGGAAGGTTTAGCACGATAAACATACCTATTATATCTGGGATTTTGCCATTCCCTTTTTACCGTCGCTGTTGGGCAATTCAGGTTTCCATAACACACAGGATGATGATGATAACACACAGGCCACAAATCTTTGAAGGATGAAAGGAAGGCCATATTGAAGCTTTGACCTTCTTCTAGCATCTCCAACCAATGATAAGGTATGCTGTAAGGTATCCTATAGTGTGCTGAAGGTTATGGCCAATGCCTGTTTATTGAATGTTGATACTACAGAAGTGATGAGACAGCGCAGGAGTAGGGGTTTGTGTATATCTGTTGGAATGGTGTGTTTCCACAAGTGTGCGGCATGGTAGCACTCCCACTACGGAAACGGCTCCGCTAAGTGCTACCCTTTTTGCCAGACACCCACACATACTACATAGCCCAGACCCTGTATTTTTGTGCTCAGCCACCAGACTTGATTTGACTAGACTGGTTTTTCTCAGGACTGTGATTGGAACCAGTTTACGTTAAATCATTCCTGGCTGTCCTCTCGGTGCCCAGCATAACTGTTTGTCTTAATAACTGTGGGGAATGTCAGGAAATACCTGATGATAAGGATTATCCTTGGCTTGATTACGTACATGTGGCTACGGAGTCACTGCGCTCAACCTCTGTGTTTCTAGAATGAGGCATGGCCCTTTTTACTGGTCAACCGAAAGCGGACATGCTGTTTGAATTGTTTGTAAGTCAGCATCCCCTGATTGGCGGATAATTGACATAAAGTGCAGACAGTAAAGAAGTGTGGAGATCAAAGACTCTGCCCATGATAACTCTACCCACGCCAAGCCAGCATCTGGACCTCAGGCCACAGTTTGGTCAGTTTTACACAGTTCAAGCGAGAGTTTTTCGGACAGTTATACGCGGAGGGTTATAGCTGCCATGTGCTTCTCTGTGGACAGGCAGGAATCGGAGACATGTTGTAGCCAGGAGATCTAGTTTTATCACAATGTGTCTGTCATCTGGGCTTAGGACCAGAAGGCCTCAGGCCATAGGCTGGCTGGTCAAATGAGGTGGAACAGTATCTACAAAAAACTGGAGAAGACGGTGTTGCAGTTAGCACTGTGGTTTCAGCTGCTTCACAGTTCTTGTTGGAAAGGGTGGCGAATGCCAATCAATTTTGTGAACCCTGTTTCGTCTTGGAAACGGATTAATGGGGTTGTATCGATTCTCTCCTTAAAAGAATGACATGCTTACTTTAGAAAGTAGTGGTACAGCCTGGTGTGTAACTCTAACAAAAGTAACAGCTCAAGCCAGTCCATTCCTTACACGCTTGTTCTTACAAATCCATGAACAGAACCTGTTGTTCATCACAGGTACATATATATAGTGTATGTTGGATGTGGTTGGTTTCCCATGATTGTCTTTGTAGACCAGATTTGAAATTCATTATCTGTTAATGATAGCCTGTAGTAATGTAATTAATGGTTAGACTTCCTGTTGCTGTCCTTTATCCTCCTTTCTTCCACCAAAGATGAAACCCAGATTTCCATCCAAGGCTGTGGGACGCTGACATCCCAATATACATCGAAGTAGTGTAGACTGCCCCCCTCCCCCATTTTTTGCAACATGTCTTCCAATGATATCATCCGTGAAATGAAAATCATGTGGTCTAGCCAAGACCGTACTGATAAGATGAGTGGTAATTTTCACCAATTGAAACATGAAATGAAGATTATGTGGTCTACCCAGGACCGATAAGATGGGTGATAATTTTCATGAATTGAAACATGATTGTTATTGTTGTGACTCCAGGTGTTCAGTGGCTGTGGCGAGCCCAAGTTTGGGAAGATGAAGCGAGAAGCGGGCCAGCCCGTGCGGGACGGCTTCCGAGGTGGGTCCTCCTTCACCCAGCTCAGCAGCCGCTTCCGGGCGCCCAACTCGGACGATGAGAGACCGACAACCGCGGCCGGAACGAGCCTGGACCGACTTGTCCGCGACATCCGGGACAAGATCGAGCTGTTCAGGGAGATCTGGTCGAGGCTGCCGTACTCCATCTGTAACGACGAGAAGATCGCGGCACCCGCGGGAAACGACAAGAACTGCTGGAACGGGCAGTTCAAAGGAAGGTGAGATCACACAGACTCTTTTTATATTTGTAATATATCCTTTTACATTTACTATCCTGCAATACTCACCTCACAAAGTCCCATCCTCATCCTCAATACAATGGAAGGTAAGATCACACAAACTCTTGTTATCTTTTGAAATACATCCCTACATGGTCACTATCCTGCTATTACTCTTTGATAGTTGCAGTGATAGTTACGATACTGGTAGACTTACATCTAAGATTGAAGTTTGCAAGGTACTGTGATAAGTTTTCAGACCCTAGCAGTTTCCTTTTAAACTACACATCATACAGGAAATCCAATGTATAGCTACAGTGTACTTATAATTCAATGAAGTGAAAATTCTAATTTGTATATAGTAATTGTCTGACAATCAATTAAGGTTATATGGCCCAGAATGAAAAAATGTTTGGCTCTGTAAGCCTGTGTTTCTACTTATTGAGCCTCTAGCTATACAGTATCCTAGACACTGCAGTAAGCTTCTGTGATGTTGGTGTTGATAAGAAGAATTGTTAGCCAGTTTTGGAGACAAGTTGACGACCCCCCCTGTCCAGTAAGGAGATATCTGTGATGCGCCGCCCCTCAGAGGCAGACTGCATCGCCCTGTTCACAGATTAACTCTCCAAACGTGATCAGGAGGTAATTACCCAACATAGCTGCTCCTGAAGGGAGCGAGGCCTTGGGCAGCCTGAGTTGTCTTTGAAGTTGGGGCGTCTAATCTCGGTCGATAAGTCTATAGATTGAAGGGAGATTAACTTGTACCTCATTAGTTGGCCAACAAGGCAGTAAAGCCTTTCTACAACTTTGGCTCTGAGGGAGTAGAATGACATTGATGCATTGAACAGAGACAAGTTTGTAATTAAGGGTGAAAATCAGAGTTTATTACATTTTTTATGAGTGAGTTTGGAGAACGAAATTGCCAGGATGAGCTTTTAAGCGATGTGGGTGCTTTGTGGGGAAAATATCCCTGGGCACTTGCCCGGTTTCCTCCAGAAGTTACGACGTTGACAGTGTGTTGTTATCCTGTCTTCTGTGTGGTTCCTTTGTTTACCACTTTGACGCCGAGCACTTTTCACAGTACCCTTTGACTCTCTCGCATGGCCGTACACCCCATTACGGTAACAGAATGCCGGTAGGTAAACCTGCACAGATTGTGCTGGAATAGTCCTGTTAAGTCCCAGGGATTTCAGCCTCTACCCTCTATTGAATCAGCCGTCACTTCAGAACACCATCTTTCACAGTCAAGTGGTGCTACATAGAAAGCTATTGTTAAGGTTAGCCACTGCTAATTTGTCACACGGTGCACATGAAAGGTTGTTCAGGGGCATTACCACTGTGGTAATCCAAGAGCATGCTTTGTGTGTCCGTCCAGTGCACAACAACTCCTGCAGACAGAAACTTCCGTAGTTTTCCAACTGATCGATATACTGAATCCCTGTATCGGGAAAAGTTATAGCTCATAACAGGAGCAGAATATTGAGGTGATATATTTCTGGTCGGTAATTTCTAAGGCATGCCTTGTCAGGTAGCATATAGATGATGGATTGTAAACTTGTTGGCGCAGTGGAGAGGAACTGCTAGAGAAACTGATGAATGTTGTAGTCGGCATACTTGAGTTACTGTTACACTGGAGGGCCCTCATGATTCAGAAGGCAACAGACTGACAAACTAGCTGAAACAACATGGGAAAGATGTTTGTCCCTACAGGTGGCCAAAGTGGCCAGAGTGAGTTTTTGGGCAGTCTCTCAAAAAGATTAACAATCAGTTTTAGGATGCAATGTATAACTGTGTACTGTTAGTATAACACAGGCTTTCATTCATTCAATGTGTTTATTTCTTTAACAAAGTTGGGATATTCCATTGCCACGAGGAGGGGAAAGCTTAGTCAATGCACCTTATACTTATACTATAAGTTATAGGGCTTGTAGAATGAAGAGTCTTTTATGTCATGGTTTGTCTATGTAGGTCAAGATTATGAATGTTGTCCTTGTTGGCCATGTGGTGGCTTTGCAGACCTATTTAAGTATTTTGGAATGACAGGTTCCTCTGCAGTACTTGGTCTGTGCTTGGAGCTCTCTGCATGTTGTAGCCTCCTCTTCTAGATGCTGACCACATACAAAGCAAAAAATACAAGATGTTACACTTTACTATCAGAGATTCTCTAGCCTTCTGCATTACTAATGACAAGTTCGTGTTTTTTCCGGACACTGAACAAAGGTTCAGGCCTTTCGCTGTGTAAAATACCGACCTTGCGAAGCAGAAACTAGATCTTGTTAACAAGTTACTAATGACGAGTCTGCGGTGTTTTTTTACTTTGGAGAAAGGTTTTCTAGCCTTCCGCTGTGTTAAATACCGACTACGCGAAGCAGATACCAGATCTTATTAACATGTTACTAATGTCCGCTGTGTTTTTGGACTCGGAAGAAAGATTTTCTAACCTTTCAAAGCAGCTACACAATGTTGTAAACATGTTACTAATGACGAGTTTGCTGTTTTTCAGACTCAGACCAAAGGTTCAGGCTTTTCGCTATGTTACATACTGACCATACAAAGTGGAAACATGGTCTTGTTAACATGTTACTAATGGCGAATCCGCTGTCTTTTTGGACTCGGAAGAAAGATTTTCTAACCTTCCGCTCTTAAGTACTGACCACGCGAAGCAGCAATGTTATGTCTTAAACATGTTACTAATGCTGAGTCCGCTGTGTTTCGCAGATACCTGCCGGAAGTGATGGGCGACGGTCTGGCCAACCAGATCAACAACCCTGACGTGGAGGTGGACGTGAGCCGGCCGGATGCGCTGGTCCGCCAGCAGGTCACGCAGCTCAAACTCATCACCAGTAAACTCAAGAACGCCTACAACGGGCTGGATGTGGACTGGATAGACAGCTGTGAGTACTCCATCTATTGGCTGACACATATAGGGAGAGAGATGATGGTTTATAGGCTGAAGAAAAGCGGCCCAAAGCTGAATAGAACCCTCTCCAAACTACGACGCTATTCCAAAATCTGCTTTTGCGAGAGCACAAGCTAGCATAGGCCGAAGACAACGATCGGGCTGTCATAATAGATCTACATTCTAAATTCTAATTTGGGCGCAACATCAACACCTATCGATAAATGGCTTCCTTTTTATTTGTGCCTAAACATGATTAAGGCGTAAAAATCTTTTAAAATGTCTCACTTTACTGCAGTCCATACCAGTAATGTTCTGATAGAACACTGATAGCTAGGTTGGAATGAGAACCCCCCCAGACCATATGATTCAGAAGCAACACTCCAGGTGTGATTCTTCACACCATGTTGATGTAAATGAAAATCTCCTCGATCCAAGGGATTGCTTTTGGAAAGGTACAGGGCACTACTTCTAAAGACAGTTGCTTCTTATTTCTTTTCAGAGAAAAAGCTGTTAAAGCAGAATATCCAGAAAGATAAATAACCAACTGTTTAAGAAGACTTCAGATGCTTTCGTAACATGGAAAAATGTATCCATAGTGCTGAACAAAAATTCTATATTCCTGATATAATATTGAACTACCAACTTCATTTTGTTTCTGCAAATAAAGTTCAGTTGATGTTAGTGTCAAGGATAAATGGGTAATTATATCCTACATCTAAACACAGGAAGGAGCTATGCATTTATACAATAAGCACTGGTTGCTTTCGTAGGTAATCACAGGAATGCAAACTTATAAGCTATCAAAACATTTTATGTTGAATGTCAAGTTGTCAAGGCCAATTGCAAACGTGAGAACGTAAACAATTACAGCAAAGTAAACAGGAAAGGATCTTATGGATAAACACACAAGAACTGACCAAAATTAAAGTCAACTTACCGTGTAACAACTGGGAATATTTCTATCTTTGTGTAGTGCTAAAGATAGCCACCTTGGGACTGCTTTGAATGCTGAGCAATATGCAAAGGTACTTCTGTTTTGGAGTGCCAGTTGTTGTCCTTCAGACAGATATACCACTTAATCTGACACTGACCCACATCTGCCTCATTCATCAACAAAAACTTGATCCTAGCTGCACTCTGCCGACATTCCAGAATCTTAACACTTTGGACTTGTGTTGCATCTGTTTGTGGATGTGGAGGGCGGAAAAAGACCTCAGGGTACTTTACCTGAGCCACGTGATTACTTGTCCTAAATAGTGGGTCTTCATTCTGTTGGTAGAGCAGTTGCACACCCCTCCTTCACCATAAAAAGTCATGTGCAGGTCAGGCAAAACAGGTAAATGCCTGTCTGCCTGCTCATCTGTAGAATTGACAGGAGAACCATAAAAAAAAAAAGCAGAAGAGTAGATGCGGATGTTTTGGATTGAAATTTGAATTGTTTTCTCTCTTCTCCCCCTCAGCCGATTGGACGAGCAGCGGATCTGGTAGCGGCAGCGGAGACGGCGACACGGACATCTGGTTCAGCACGACACCGCCAAGCACGGACAAAATCAACAGCAGAGCGTCACAGTCGGACGCCACGGTGGTACGGCCCGCCCTCACCCTCCTCCTCCTGCCCCTGGCGGCCTTGCTGTTGTGTCTGCGGTCCTTATGATCGTCCACACGACGCGTCCACAACTGTACAGACTGAATAATATTGAAGAGATGCAACTGGCACACCGTTGTCTTTGGAAGGATGTACTACTAGAAGTGACCCTGATGTGATATATATATGAATAATAATAAGACAGCCCTAGAAGAATGAGACAAGATATGATGATGATAAAAATTAAACCGGAGGATTGTACACAAAGCAATGGTGAGAGGCTCCACTTGGAAATAGTGTGACTCTTTCAAGATGAAAATTTAGAACAGAATACGATTGTTCAACTGGATCCTCTTACCCTTGTAATGCTCTTCTTAGTACACACTTCATGTGAGAAAAATGGGAGAAAAATGTTAAACTCCACAAACCACCGCTAGGTCGGGAATGATCTTGTATGTTGAACTCTGACAATTAGTCCTCAATGTGTTCACAGGACATGCATCTGTGTGTGTCTCCGTGTTCTGTCGCTGGTGTATCCTTGCTTTGTGCACGTACATTGTACATTTCTCCGTAACCTGGCTTCTTGTCACCTGTGATTAGTGTAAGGGGACCTCCTCCCTCCGTGTACGATACCTCAACTCTATGCCTTCACTGTAGATTATGCACTGCCATGCAAACTGCAATGGTGAAGACATTAATACATGTATGCTTCCAAACACTGCGAGATTGGCTGTCAACCTGCCAGCTTTGATGTGGTACAGGTCATCACAATGGACCAGTTAGGTGCATGCACTGATCGTGTGACGTGTGGACGTCACGACGTACCTTTATGCCACTGCTGTATAAAAACGAAAACTACCAGTAACGTGTGCCCTGCAATTTTGTACAGTGAACTCATGCAAAACAAGTTGTCGACATACGGACCAATCCGACGTGTAAAGTAGCTCCTATTTGTCGATTGTCATCATGGCAGTTCTGAAAAATAGGATTGTCCAATTGTGTGCTCTGGCTTCTGTGGCTTCTTAAAAAAATGATACTGTTTTCTCTTTTTCGTTTGGGAACACTGTAAGTTAGCTCAGGGTGGTTTGAATACCTGTTTTTGTGAGAGTGTCGTAAACAATTCTGTGCTCACTGCACAGAAAAGCGTTAAAATTGAGCATCAGAAACGAAGGGAAGCATGTTCCCTATCCAGCTCTGTGGCCGGCCGAGCCACCCATATCTTGTCTATAGAAATAAAACATGTAAATATATTTAGTTGTCAATTATCATGTGGCACTGATAAGTTATCTCGATACTTAGAGACAATTTTACAAGATTTTCAAAAAGAGTCAAGCATATCTGTTAACATATCTTGACATAGACTTTTAAACACCTCATAATAATATACCACTTTTTCTGTCAGCCAGTACTGTATAGTTTCGGAGGCTATAGTAAGTAAACTTTAATTTCAGTCTTAATGTTATTATTATTATTCAGAGTCACCTATACCATAAGGCTGTGAGATGTGTAGACTTCGGAAATGAAAGTCCTGCAATGGGAAACTGACAGATGAAGATGACTTGATGGGTAACGACTTAAGTATTATAGCTGACATGCTGGTCATGGGGACAATTTTTCCTTCAAAGCTTTCTGTTTTTGTCCCCTCCAAAGTAAGAAATTATAAAATTATCCTTTGCAATCTTATGTTTTAAACATTCAGCATGAAAAAGGTAATGTGGACCTGTTTTTGTATAGCTTATAGTTGTTATCACCTGAGCAAAATTTGAATAAAGAAAACAATTTACTCAAGTGAAAACAGTTATAAGGAATAAGACTGTTTTAAAGATAAGATTGCAAAGAGATTTGTTTAAAAAAAAGAGAAGTTCTGGATTGTGATTGGCTGGCCCAGTTGCAGATTGTGTAACATTTCGCTGAATCTGACATATCTAAATGTTGGAGCAATAATTTATTCAAAAGTTTTAATTCTTTTAAACTTCAAAATAAAATAAATATTCAACATGCATTTTAAGCATTTTAAACTGGAACCATATAAGAAATAGTTGCATCATTAATTAGGACAAATGAAGGAAACTAAATCTTGATTCTAGAACATGTCAAACAGTTTTTTTCCAATTTTGATTCTGGTTGAAGAAGACCAGTGAAATGTACACAAAATTTTGACTCCGCGAAGTAAAATGTATTAAGGGACAGGAACAGAAATCTTTGTAGAACATGTGGGAAATGCATTTTCCCTTTGACCTGCGTGTTATGATTGTGATTAGTGTAGAATAGAGACGTGTCCTAGCAATGTGTGAAAATAAGGATTGTAAATAAAAAGAAGTGAGCAAGTCTACAAACAGTTTATTCCCACTTCTGCTAGTGCTACTGTTGAAATAGTGGTGCGAACAGAATTCACATGGCCCAGTCATCGTTTTGTATGATATCTGATGGTTATCATATTGTGCTACAAGCAGTTGAGTTGACTTCTGTACTGGTGACATTTTCTTAAGTTGGCAAGATCGCATTTAGTGATCTTCTAGCTCGTATGATTGGACCACAATATGCATGATGATGTTCAGTGTTCAAGTCAGACTCAAGGGCTTATTATATCCCTGTATTTGATGTGTCCTAAGTCTCTATCCCTCCAACTTTTGTAAATATTTCCGAGTTTGTATGTAGGCACCATGTACCGAAGTTGTGAATTCATCTCAATATATATACTCAGTGCAAGACTCGTTTTCTTTGACTCTTCATGTTACGTTTATTAATAACAACACAACATCTAGCCCAGTGTATTTTCATGTTACACTTTTTTCTACATATATTTTGCAGCTCAGTTTAGTTGGTCTAGCAAGATGTGTATGATAATGTCATTCTACTATAAGAGGAAAAATAAAACCTTTGTATCCACATGGTACTGAAGGAAAGTGTATTGTCATTACTGGGTTTTCTTTAGATTGTTTGTTTATACTTATGCTGTAATAGAGAGAAGTTTTCCCCTGTGGTATGTGTGTTTGTGAGTGTGTGTGATGGTCATTAGAAATATTCATATAGGAGTGACTACATAAGATAGTTTGGAAGCAAAATTTGAATGCAAAATTACTTCCCCTTCAGATGCAAATTTTAGCTTGTAAATTATGAAGATTGAGAAGATTATGAAGTTCACATTTGTGTAGTTTTGAAATTTACAACAAATATGACTTATAACTAAATATGACTTTTAGACATGCTGGAGTTAAAAAGTGACATTCCAAATGTTAAATGACCTTTGCTAAATATATATATATATATATATATATATATATATATATATCCACTCATCATATATGATCATGTAACCATGTCCATGGCTCTTGTTGTGTGCAGATGGGCAGCGCCACCTTGTGATTTTGAGTTGTACTGCATTTTTGAAAAGAAATAATGTTACCTTCTTTGCAATATTTGAGAGACATTTGCAATTCAAGGCCTTGACAAAGAGAGCTCTGCAAAATTCGACACAAACACTGCCGCAATCATTCAAAAGCTCGTTCCCAACTTTGCCCTGGGAGAAACTGAACTGTGATAAAAAGTTAGCCTTTGACACCAAACGCTGGTGAGAGACCATTGATGTGAGAACATGGCTTCCTCCAGTGCTGTGGAGAGACTTCAAGCTTTGGAGTCCATCGAGAAAGAGATAGCAGCAGTTCTACAAAACGCAGGTACATAATTACACTTGTTGAAGCCGCAAAGTACAAATTTAAAGCTTCCTGGTGAGGATTATATGCTGAATGAGGCTTGAATCGAATCTCAGCTGTGTGAATTACGTGGGGGGAGGGGGGCATAATTTTTGAAACAGTCCTTTGTTGTGGCATTTGATACTGATGTTTTCGTTACCATTAGGTACTTATAAAAAGCAAACACACAAGGTATTGCTCTCTTTTAGTGTTGTCGAATCTTAACGTTGTACCAAAATTGTTATAAGAAAAGTAGAGTACTAAGGAGCACTGCATATCATTAATGTAGCCTGGATACCCAAGGAGCCTTGATAAAAGCTCCTCTGGATACCAGACCCCGGTCCAATTAAAAAGTATCTATCATGTGGGGGTCTGACCTGATGAGATAGGCCTTTCTCTCGATGTAGTTTTGAGATTGCGATTCATAACGGTCAATGTATTATCTTGTGTACGTGTGTGTATTCCCAGGCCTGGCAGTACAGGAGTTGTGTAAGGACAAGCCGAACGAGAGACAGCTGGACAGACACACCGGTCAGTTCCTCAAGTCTCTACAGGACGTGGAGTCTGGGCTGTCTCAGGAGATCAACTATCTCACACAGGTGGGGAACTAGAAGATTTCTTTGTTTATCAACATCTCATCGAAAGATAAATGTTTTCACCAACATTTGTTGCATATTGTTTGTGTAACAACTACTACTTGTTTGGTATCAACATTGATCTATAGCTCTTGCCTGAGTACCACCCTCCGTAGTGGCCGCTGGCTCAATACTTTTGCTGGCTAGCCGTGACCGCTGGCTCAATACTTTGATCATTAACCGTGGTTAGCAGAGGAAAGTATTGAGCCAGCGGTCACAGTTAGCAAGCAAAAGTGTTGAGCCAGCGGCCACTACAGAGGGTGGTACTCAGGCTACTATAGCTCACCACTGCCTAGACAGGCAATGGCTTGGTAACCAATCCCTGCCACAGATTAACGTTAATCAGAAAAGCCTGATAGTCTGGAAAATTGTCCTGGAAAACGGGCTTCCTAAATAAGCAGTTTCTAGTGTAATACCGATATCTAAACACAAACCCTGTTTCCTGCAGGTTGCTACCGGCCAGCCACACGAAGGGTCCAGCTACTCAGCCCAGAAGGAGACACAGATGGCCCTGCACAGGGTGGAACATGCCAAGAAAAGACTGGCAGATCTCAACACGGTCTGCACACAGGGACCTCAGCAGTGATGGGACACTTTGGGGAAGGGAAAGTGGTCGCAAACCAGTTTAGCTCTGGAGAAAGTGCAAGTGAAACTGATTTGTCACACTGAAGAGCTCATCCTTCACTGATCCTGACAGAAAAGACACATAATGTGGACAGTATATAATGGTTCACTGTAAAACTTTCGCTTGTTCTTTTTCACAACACAAAGTCTACAATGAACAGAGGACCACAGCTTTCAATGTACCACCAGAAGGTGCATTATTTATGAGTGAGAACAGGCTGGGATTGGACCCTAGTAGTTTAGAAGCAGCATTTTGGAACTGTGGAACCACCATGAACAATACAATGTGTCATGACTTTATCTTATCTATGAGCTCAGTATAATGTCATGTCTATGACGTCAGATCATGTACATTTGTGAGCCTAAAGACCTCTTGGTTTGTGCCTTATTAAATATTGGTTAATGAAATTTGAAAACATTCTGGTGAACAGTTGAATTTCATTTTACACGTTCCTATATGTAAATATATGTAGACTTCTAGTGCTACAGTTATTTCAATTTTGTATTCATATATCTACATGACAAAAATGGCAGGCTGATCATGAATTACATTGATATTAACAAAACATGATACAGTTGTATAGTAATTGGAAGGAAAATGTGGACCAAAATAGTTACAACTTATTCAAGTTTTATCTTACTGTTGTTATGTGATATTTGACTCCCAATAGCTAGGTGCAAAAGCAAGTTCATGTACCTACATGTATGTTATTTATGTTGACAAAACATTAAAATATTGAACCATCAACATTGAGGGTTCCTAGTATTTCTTGTGATCGAAGCTTGTCTTGATCTTAACTCTATTAATCCTCATTCAGTCTTAATATTGAATTGAATTTTGAAGGAAAACAGCTCCATGGCAGTATCAAAGTACAAAGTACAAACTTTTTTCAAATTTCTTTAATTCCCATTTTACATGTACATCATGTGGGGAAATTCACCAATACAGGGCGTGAAAAATACATAAATGATATCGTTAATGGCAATAAATTCAGAATGTACAATTTGATTGAAATAACTGCATAGAAGTAAAGGAATTTATATTCTTGCAATAAAAATGACAAGAATGCAAATGTATGCAGTACATTAATGTATATCTAGAAGAGGCTACTGCTACAGTAGCTTACTGTTACAGCATATTATTTATACGTATATTATTTACTTTCGATGCAGATTTACAAGATATTGCAACAGTGTTTGCTTACAACAATATATGTACAAACATTTTCAGAAGAAATACAACACATGTACAGTGGCATAGCTTTGGCTTCAACTCTGCCACTGCAACAATGGAGCTAAACATAGATGTAGCTATCTATCTACAGACCGTAGCAATGAAAATTTAGTCCGTGCCAAAGGCCACACCAATTGAAGTTCTTGGTTAAATTCATCTGCTTTCTTCTTTTCTGCTTTGAAATTATGTACCATTCTAGCCATTTATCAACCCAGAAATGCTCATATTTCGATACCAACATTCGCAGTTGTATTAATGGAAATGGAAATTATTTGTAAGCTGTTGCGTTATAATTTTCTTTTATGGGTTTATACATATCTTCAAGTTTCTGACACATGGTGGAGGCATGGGGATATACTAGTATCACAGACAGCTGTTTTCATTTCTATTTTCCCCAATCGCTTGCTCCATCAATGTTCTGCAAAAATCCAATTAGTGTGGCCTAAGGCTACAAAATCTTATTTCTGACGGTAACGTTTATTCATTTCTGCATAGCGGCATTACATACTAGCCATCAAAGAAGCATTATGACTGAAGATCAACCCTCTTATCTTCTTGCGTTTTAGTGATTTTGTGATATCCTTCAAATCCATACACAAAATATTTCGAAGGCTAGTGTAGCTAATTAAATGCTGCTACATTTCATAGAAATGGAATTATGAAAACAGGCAGGCATACACATAATTTTTTTACGTCTTTGGTGATAAGTATTTTGAAGAATTCATACACGGCTTGCAAAAATGGTGAAGCCAAAATTTTAAAAGAAGCAATAACTACATCTATATATCAATATGAAGTTACCTAGCTTCAAGATGTGGTATTTTATTACCAGAATTCTCCTAGATAAAAGTAGGTATTCCTATTGTCTGTGACAACAAAGTCACCTGTACTTGCAGTTCCTAGCATGTCCTTGTTCAGCAATATTCCCAGAATTCTTCCCCAAATTACTTTAATCTTTCACAAAATGACGAGTATTAGCATAGAAAGCCAGCTATAAATGGAGATGTTTTGTCCCCAAATTTGAATTGTCATGACTTCAACTGATGCCCTCTTTCAACAACTTCTTCCACCTGTGATCTTTGAACTGACCAATGAGAGACAAGAACTCCAAGGTTGCCTCAGTAAACAACCAATGGGAAGTCTTTTGAATACTTCTTTGTTTTGTGAAAGATTAAAGTCTGTTAGAGATAAGGTTACATCTTTAATACCCTGGTTCAAGAGGGTGGTAGCAACAGGCACTGTTTTTGGTTTAGCATTTGCCAATTACAGCAGAACGATATCAAAAAGTGTGTGTTGCCATGTAGGAATGGTGGAGATGTGCTTCAAAATGGGTACACCTAACTATTACTGTAACATTGATTGTACATCTGGTAATTTTTGGCCACACCTCAGGGAGGGAGCCATTACACAAGGTACCATGATCTGATTTTAAGTTAGCCATCATTTTGTTTCCTGTAGAACAGTTTCTTGTGCTGCTGATGTTTTTGTTGGTGTGACCCCATGGCTACAGACTCACATGTCCGACCACAGCGTCACCTTTTTGTTCTTGTCACAGCTGACCATCATCATCCCACTGGGGTGCCAGGAACACGCTATCACTGAAGAACTGCGGGAAAAGCAGCGCATAACAGGAGGATTAGTATAAGATCTTAGATTATCATTAAGCTAAACTTATCACCTTATCTCAATGTTAATACGATTGTTTTAACACAACAAAAGGTTGAGACACCAATGTTTTGACTGACTCTGAAGCCTTCTTCAGGCATCTTTGATCCACTCTTGAAGTCACATGACTATGACTTCACATGCCCAAAGAAGTGGGTCATTTACCCTAAAGAAGGCCAAAGAGATGACAAAAATGTTCATGGGTTGAAAACGAGTTCAGATAGTGAAACGGCATTGCTTGATAAGTCAATACTTTGACTTTGTACAAGGTACTATGAAATCACGGAACGGTTGTACCTACTAAGTGTTCTTCTGTACACTATATTTGAGATTGTTACAGCTTTTCTAAGCACCATAGAGGTTCAGACTCACAACATCTTAAGGTTCTTACTTGTGTTCCTTTAGTGTTTTCTCTAATCTGAAGGTTGTGATGTTCCAGATGAAAATACTACAATCTGACGACCCTGCTACAACATACTGGGCATCAGGACTAAGGGGCACAGAAAAGATCATGTCAAAAGTCATATAAAATACACGCTTTGCAGTCCTCTCCAAAACATGAAAGATTGTCTCATAATGATGGTTTACAAGCTACAACAGGATTTACATATGGATGAAAAATTATGCCAAATAAGCTGAAAATCACTTAATCTTTTTGAGATATCCTCTTCACTAACAGCTCTTCAGTGAGCTAAAACGTTTATTATGGGTAGCATAGGTCCCCATAGTCCCTATGACTAATAATACTAACCTGAATATTGTTCTCGTCCAATCACAGCCAACTTTGAACCCATCAGCACTGAAACAAACAGCAAATCTTTTACTCAGAAAAAATAAAGAAAAGTTATTGCAAAACTCAAACAAGACATTCTTCTTTCTTTTGTTTTCTTTTACATGAAGTACCATCTACCAAAAGATAGATTAGTCCCCAGCTGTAGTGCCTACACAGATGTGCAGCCCGAGGACTGTAGAAATGGATATGGACACCGCCTTATATATTAAAACGAGAGAGAAGGATACAGCACCAGTAGTAGTAATAGTAGCACCGGTAGTAGTAGCACCGGTAGTAGTAGTAGTAGTATGTAGTATTCAGTATTTGATTATACTGCTGCTGGGATTCCTGACACAGGGGTAGGGAGCAGTTGCCTAGTCTCCACACCACACTTACAGGAGTTATGTCCAGTGGATCACGCTAGCAACACTTAAAAAGTTTACCACTTACCAGAATGTCCCCGTCACTTGATTCATTCTCAGGTCTATCAGCTTCAGGGAGTCGTCTCTCGAGCAGCTCAGCAGGTATTTATTGTCTACAGCAAACAAAACAACAATAACAACAACAACATGAGACATCAAGTACAAGAAAAAGACAAAAATATAGAAGTAAAAACGTTCTGGAAAAAGTCCACCTACCTAGTGATAGATCCAGAGAAGTGATTTTTCCCTGTAGTGTGATCTCATTGGCACTGGATTCTGCTCTGTAAGATTAGTGACAAAACCTTTGAAGAATCTGACCAAACAAAAATGAATTCAACAGTGGATGACATGGACTTTGTGGTTAAGATTACCGTTTTCATGTCGTACTATGGACAAATATGACAACTAAATGCTGAAATAAAGTACAACAATGTATATATGTTAGAACAAAACAATCTAGAAAGGCCATGCTGTAAAATGACCTTAAAATTTCCTCAAGGTCATGCTACGTACCTGGTGTCCCAAAATCTTATCCTCTTGTCAAAATGGCCACTGATAATGTTTGTGCCCGAGAGGTCAGAGGTCACGAGGTCATTACAGCTGGAACCAGCAAAAATGGTTCGGATACCTGCCAGGAAAAATGGAACAGGGAAATGATTAGTATAATTGACATATCAATAGTAACAGGTGTATTACACATCCAAGCACTCAGTACTGGTTTTCAATAATAAGAAAAATGTGTTTGGGCATACCTATGGATTGTTTTGTATATGATTATCAAAAAGTAACGAAACAAAGTTTTAGTTGTTAGTTTTTCTCACAGAAGAATCAGTTAAAACTCACGATCACACAGCTCAAAACTGCCACCTAGCAGCTACAAGTGGTAGTGCAACTTAGAATTTTTCCCTACATTTAATTTAAAATGATGTGCTTTGCAATCAGGATTGGCACTTTTTCACTGACACTGGGGTAGACAGCAGTCTGCAAGTCTTCACACCACGCTTCCAAGCGGCCCAATTTTTTAATGACCATATTTGGAATCACATCATTTTCTTCACAGGCCCGAGGAAGTGCAGCCTACTCACATGCCCTGCTCCTGAGGTCCCAGATCTTGAGTGTCCTGTCATGGCTGCCGGACACCACTCTGCTGGAGTCTCCCAGGAACTTGGCTGCCATGACTCTCCCACTGTGACCTGTCAGGGTGTGCTGGGGTGGTGGTGGGGAGAGGAGACAGTTTAGTTGTCCCGAATATGCAAATTTGGTACACCTAAAAGAGGTGCCTGACATGTTTGACAGTTGAAATTCCAAAAAGTTACAAGTTAAAATTCCAACACGTCACAAGTTAAAATTCCAACCTATCAATGCCTGTACAAACACAAACTCATTTTTCCGCTGTACAACACCACAGTGGAATGCCTGGCTCAGTTATAACAACATCCACTGTTGGGTCCATCATTAATGATCTTTCCTAACATAATATCAATCCTTCATTAGCAAAAGCCTCAAGGCAAAAGGAATCTCAAAAGTCCAACTGTACTTGTGACTTTTCAAGTTATCTTGTCAAAAGAGCCAAAGGCAAACACTTCAAATCATCATCTCTCTACTTACTCTTAGTCTGTAATCAGCTACACTCCAAACCCTACTAGCAAAGTCATTAGAAGCTCCCAAAATGTAGTTCTCCTACAAAGAAGGAAAAAAGTGTCATTGACTGCATTGTCAAAGTCAGTGACAAACATGTGCTTACTACTCAAGCAGAAAGTAATGAAACCCAACAGCTTTATACACAAATATTCAAATAGAGAAAGACAATGTCATAATTTCATTTTAGCAACAACCCTACAAAAGGAGCATTTTAGTTGTAACATCAGACTGCTGAGAAAATCAACCATACAGCTCAATAGTGCCCCCTAGCAACTTACAAATGAACGACATTACCTGTGGATCAAACTCCACTGACATGATTCCAGCATTGCTTCCAGTTAGGACAGCTTTGGAGTCAAGTTTACCTGGAAAACATTGGCATTGATGTTCAACACATGTTAAACTTTGACCAGAAACAGCACGAGAACGACAACACCAGGTAGGGTAAAAGATAATACATGTAAAGTTGCCATAGCATTTTTGAGGTCATAGGGACTGTGAGTTGTTACTGTGTAGGTGTTGACGGGCACAGTGCTCACAGAGCTCATCCCTCTCCTTTCACTGCTTTCTATCACCCAAAACAAAGTCAGGTACCCTCTTTAAACTGGGGGGAGTGAGGAAAGTCATGTAAAATGTCTATTACAGGGACAGGTCTAGCAATGCCAGGAATCAAACTGCTAGATCTCCTGTCTGCTAGCCTATCCACTCAGTCATTTGACACCATTTATTGGTTCCCACAAGAAGAATACCAAAAAGGGGCACAGACACTTCCGCCTGGAGCTTGGTAGAACTTACGGTTCATGATTTCCCACAGTTTGAGTTTCCTGTCCGTCCCTCCTGTGGCTACTATTCTCCCTGAAGGGCTGAAGCGGACAGCATTGACTTCTCCATCATGGCCATCCTGTACAAAACACACGGCAGGTATGAATGAGTGAGTAAATGAATGAATGGATGGATGGATGGGAGGAAGGAGGGATGAAAGGAAGGAAGGAAAATTAGGAGTTCAAATGAAATAATATTATTACACATCTAGTGAGGATGCCCATACTGTGCTTGGTAGCAACGAGTTGTACTCTACAATTGTTCTATGGAAAAAGGAATTTTTGAACACCTCAATCCTGGGTTGATAACTTTGGTGCTTTTAAAGGCATGACTATTTCTTGCTTTTTTCTGGCTAGTAATGTCAGTTCTGAGACAATTTCAACAAAGGACATGGCATGTTTAGATGATACGTCGTAAAGACAGCATTAAGACGAAAAAAGACTCACTGCCTTGTGAATAGCTGTTGAAGGAAGAGTGACTGTGACATAGTGCCGGGGCGGTGCACCTGCAGCAGAGGTCTGGGGTTCGAAACCGTCATCATGTGAAGACGACCTTTTTTTACCGCTGGAGGTCAGAAGAAATAATCCCAGGGGTATCAAAACCAATGATTAATAATTTATCAATCTAAATTCATCATAAACGATACCCCTTTTGGAGTACAACTGTATTAAACATGCTGTTGAAAAAACTCCATGAGTATTTATGTTTTTAGTTGCGAGGACAATTTAAAACTATGAAATATGTGTTTGGTCAACTTTTTCTAAAGGTGACCGGTGTGTATCTCATACCCTAGTGGGATGACAATGATACTTACGCCAGTAATCCTGCAATGGATTCAATAAAGCCAACATGTCCAGGGTTAACAGGGGCCTCCGATGTGGACGAGTTGAACATCCTGTACAACAGAAACATAAATATGAGACCCCTACTGAGCAAATGACAGAAGATGTACAACCACAGCAATAGACTTATCACAATAACATTGATTACTTAGATATTGAGGACAATTAGAACCTATTAATGCAGACCAGTAATTAATTAGAAATTGAGAATATTAATTACTTGGTTATTGGTGAGCCAGGGGGTACCATCGGGTCTGGTTGACCATTCTCTGGAGACCTGTATGGAGAACAAAATATAGCATAACATTGTTCTTTCTATCACTTTACTATCTACTTTCACTTGACTGTGCTTCTTGTTCCAACACCTTAGGCATGGGAAAACAAAACTAATATTGTGTTTCCAATTGCCTAGCCAAGCCTATTAAAAATTCTAAAAATCTGCCTGTAGTTCTTGGATCAATTTGGCCAATATCAGAAAAGAAAAAAAGAAAAGAAAGAGAATTCCTAACTGCAATCAGAAACACAACACTAATTTTGCTTGGCCCAAATAATTTCTTTTCATCAATATTAAATGATCACCAAACCTGGAAGGCAACAACTGTGCATATCCTATCACTAACGTAAGGTTACAAGTTTACGGTCGATTTGTTAACAACGCAGTTTTACGGAAATCGCGCAGGCAGAAATGAAAAACTCTCATTTTGGAAGATATCTTAGTCGGTCTGCCTCAACTTCTGTGTGGTATAATATTTCTTCTGAGTTGGATTTATCGCCGTGAGAGATGCTTCAATAAACAAGCCTGCAGCCAAAAATTCTTTCAGGGTGACCAATTTACGGTCAGTCGGGTGTTTCTCCCTGTGGTTATTTTTCTAAAGGTCATGTAATTGATCATTTCCCATAAAAAGTTCCCCAAGTAGTTCACTGAGATAACACGGAGGATGATTGTTTACATCGACGCCATGCCGTGCACTTTGCATCGCCGCTAAACGTACCGGTCGGTCATCTTTGCCCCAACAGAACGCCACTCCTAGCACCATACTGTTCCACAACTTGCCCAATGGTACTCATGACGTCGACGACGCATTTATATGTTTTTTATCAAGAGTATAGATAGTTATTGGCCTTGAAACGCGTTCAGTATACGTGGGCTTCCTCATGCCGTGCCCTCCCCACATGAATTTGGCTAAAACAGCGCCCCTTAGCGATTTTGCCCTGCCCTCCAATGCACAAGCTATGAACTGCATAGTCACGTGGTACAACATGGCGTTCGAAAACTACCGGCTCGGCGACGACAGTCATTCGTTTTCGTGTTAGTTTTTAAGACTTCTTTTGGATAACATACATAAAATCACCATGAATTCTTGAGATAAGAACTGCAGGTTTGGTTTCAGACGATTTTGCAATTGATATAGAGTTTGTAGGATTTAGAAAGAGGGGACGAAGTTAGTGGTTGAGAATTACGATCAAAGCGGGCCATCTGTAACAGTGTTCTACGATCATAAATCGTCAATTTAAATTGTTGGCAGGCTTTTCAAATGTTTAGTCGGCTGCTTTGCTTGATGCAAACATATATCATAAATAAGATACATGCACAAAGATCCTATAGACGTACTTCTTGCCTACTGAAGAGAATTTTCTTTTTCACAATTCACCTCGAAGTCTGCACCGCCCATTGAAGTGACCGTAAACTGGTCCTGCACGTAAACTGGTAACCTTACGTTAGTGGTGATGTTTGTGTGTTTGAACCTTTTTACCCAATTGAAGCTCTTACACTTTAAGATTTGAAAGCAATCCACCACCACCAAACGCATTTTCCATGTCCTTGTACCCTGCATTTTGAACCAAATTGCTAGAGGGATTAGATTTTCATTAAAAAATACCTCGGTCCAGATTCCGATTTTTTCCGAAAGTGAACTTTCTTCCTAGACCCAGGCCTACCCACAGAAAAATCAAACAATGCAACTTAGAACACGATGAACTACTTGATGAAAAAAAAATATCTTGGTTAAACTTCTTGGTACATTTACTGGTAAACATTCTACTTCCACAGAATATATTGTCTTACTTGTCCATTAGGGGAGGGCTGGGTTCCTTGGCAGCCTCTGCTAATTCTCTCTGAAGTTTGGCTTGTCTTTTTCTGTAAGAACAGGGAGGGAAGATTCTCATTTGTACGGCATGCGACTTTTTAACCTGGATACCATGTGGGTAGTAGTTCGCTCCTATTATAATAATATGTTCGGTTCTGCTACCTGTCTGGAGACCTGCACATTCAAACCGTTTGGTGGTGATGTCTGTTAATGAATGGGTTCTATGCTTGGTCGATGACAACAGGCCCTCCCGCAAGTGGATAGAGGGCTTTCCAGGTGTAAGAATGCCTGTTCAAACGAGCACTTGAACCCATTCCTTAAATTGCTCATATGTAGGGACCAATCAGCGCCCTTGTCCAAAATTTGGACGATTCCAGACGTTAACGTGGTCAAGGTTCCCAGACGGAACAGCAGCTTTACTATTTTATCATGTTGCCTATGAACATGTTATTCTGATACAGGGATGAGATTTCATACCTGGCCATTTGGTCGTTTTCAAAGTTCATTTTGTCGGCGTCTCTAGACTTCTGCTGCAGCCATCTCTCGACGAGGTCCTGGTTCTCGGCCTGCGTCTTCCGCAACTTGTCCTCAAGGGCACTGAAGGTCATCTGTAAGGCCTGGTGCTCGTCTCGTAATGCCTGAGGCAGAGAAGAGATTTATGCACAGTTTTTCGAGAATCTCAGACGTTGGAACTGCCAACATCTTGTTGAAGACTTTCTTTTGGAGTTTAAACAGCATTTTATGGCCGTAGTCCAGATTTTCATTCGAATGGAAAAAACAATGGCTTGTTCTGTCTTTTTACAAAATATCTTTCTTACAAGATTTCTTAGTGTGAAATCTTTTTCCCTTGCAAAAAAATGTGTATATGGCAATAATTCTATTCATTGTTTGGTCCTAAGAACTACACCATAAAATGCATGACTAGGTCAGGCCTTCTGTCACACGAAGGAAATTTGCTTGGTTGGACAGAAAATAATTTGACCCCATCAGTCCCTGAAAATGTACTTTTATAAGATATCATTTAGAATGACATATTTAACCAGGAAAATCAACAACATGGGCTCCAAACAATGAGTGGAATGGAAATCAATTTTAAGCTGGAGACAGCCCTGGAGTAGATAATGAAGTATTTTCATACAAAACTTTTTCTACGCTAAACAATAGTTACTCAAGCAACAGGATATGGCCTTGGAAACGGTCAGATGAAGGATAGTGGATATTATCCGAAACTTCTGACCGTTTCCAAAACCATATTCAGTTGCTTGAGTAACTATTGTTTGGCGTATCTTATTACCTGGATGTCAAACCTACGTCGACAAAACGTTTTCTACATTAGACTAAGCCCCTGCTGTACCTGGTGCAGAGCATCCTTCTCCAGAATAGCCTGCTCCAGGTTTCGACATTCAGCTTTCAGAGCCTCCAGGTGAGTTTCTGTGTCCAGCAGTCTGTTCTCCTTCTCAGACAGGACCTTCTCCTTCTCCTGTAGAGCACTGTTCAGGTCGATGATCTGCTGGGCATTCTGGGTAGGAAACAGAAATATGTTTCTAAGAGGATCTGCATGGAGGTATCCTGGCAATGCTTCATGGTAAACTCAGGGGGCTATCAGTGGTTGACAGTAGCTTGATTAGCTAACGCAATTTGTATTGGGGATGATTGTTGATTTTACCAGTAGAGATCACAACCGGAATCTGATCGGAGTCGCTGTCAACAGAAACTCCCTTCAGGATACAAAAGGAATAGGTTTGGTTGGTCTTCCATCTATTATTATTATCATATACAAGTCCTAAATTTCTTGTCAATCCATTGATCTAATTAAAGTGACATGAATCAAAGTCGAAAAGAGTTTTGCATGTCTTTCTAGTGATTATCTTCAAATTTGTAGACTCTGATGGGGATCTCTATTGGTAAAATTACCAAATATACTGGCAGATATACTAATCATGTTCTCTGTTGAGACATTGATTGCAATCTCAATCATCAGAATCAACTATCTTTTCAGATTGCTTTTCCAACCCTCACATATATCAACATCTATTTCTTTCAGAAAGAATGGTAATTGTGACAGTACTTCTCCTTTTCTTCTGTGTAGCTCAGTGAGTTCTTCCTGTAGTTTGAAGAGCTTCTGTTCCAGTGCTTGGGTCTTCTCTCCTTTGCCAGTTCCTGAATTTGCACTGAGACAAACACCGGGCAGAATTTACATCTCAAGATTGATGATGAGTCATTCGATTAAGTATGATGTAAAAGGTCAAAAATACCCTTTAAGAATCCAGACTAAAGCAAAAATATTCTTCTATCCGTTATCTGTAATTGAAAAAGAAAGTTGCACTTTGAGAGAAAGCAGCCAGGAGGCAAGAAAACACACAATTCATATATTCCTTGTTTTTTTAGTCACAGACTCAAACTCAAAGCAACTTTGGAACAAATACATGTACAACCTCCTGTAAAGTCATCAAGTCAAATGTGTAAAATAAAATCACATAGAGTCAATTCCAAGTCACCGAGATGGTTTTGAAATAATATTTGTAATAAGTTTGAACTATTTTGAGTAAAAAAACATTTCAATCACTAAAGTTCAAAATTGTTCAAACATTTCAAAATGAAAGTTTAAACATGTTTGAACCTTTTTATATTTGTTGGAACATTTGGGAAAGTAATGATATCATTATCTCTTTATTTAGAACAATTTTCAAACATCTATGTGTTTTTGTTATTGTTCCAACATGTTCCAACATTTTGTGTCATTTTTTCCCTCCATAAAAACTTTTATTGACCCCATAAACAAAGCTGCTAAGCTTGGTCCTTTGTTTGGCTCTTGTATTTGTAGACTTTCTTTAGTATACACTGGTGAGTCTTTTGTGAGAAGGTGGCAGACAGACATAATTTCCTGCACTTGGCAGGGATGTGTGAATTGCCCTCTTCCCAGCCCACTGACCCAGTTTCATCATATTGTTTCCATGTTCGAACATGTGATCACAAATGATGCATCTATGTTGGAACAGTTTAGAAACTAACAGAAATAATGTATTTGATGTTAGAAATGTTTCTAACATGTTTGAATACTATAGAAACATTTAGAACATCATATAGATGTTGCAAATAGTTCTAAACAGTTACTTATCACAGTTAGATTGTTACAAAGATTTCCAAATTGTTAGAACAAAAGGCAAGAAACACCCTCTCGGTAATATGGAATCGACTCTAGCACAATATGTATATTTATGTCATACCTGTGACGCAAAAACGTTCGATACGGGTGTTCCGGACCGGCTGATAACTTTCCGTCCGGCCCGGGCTTATCACACGGGCTCCATTCGAATAAATCGAACTGTTTCGAGTGGGCCGAGTACGGCGCCATCGAAAGTTCGAATACCTGATTCAGATGTTGGAACATTACTGTTGCAACGCTTTTTTTTCCAAGGGCAACAAATTTGTTCAACTTCTGGCGCATTTCGCATCAAAACAGTGTTTTTCTCAGGTGGGTATGACATAAATAAAATACAACACGGGTGTATTCCGCATCACCCTCGGTCCCAGCCCTCCCGCGGGTCGGATCACCCTCCGGCCTTCGTGCGATCCGACCCGTGGTCGGGCTGGTACCTCGGGTGATACGGAATACACCGTGTTGTATTCTATATGTATCATTTAGATGATCTTGATCTGTATAAAGATAAGTATGAAGTTGATTTTTAAAAGTAATATAAGATTGTACATGTACCTTGAATCTAAGACTTTCACTTCCAGGTCTAGTTTGTCTTGTTTCAGTCTCTCTGTTTGCAGTTGTAGCTGGACATTCTGAGACTTCAGGGTGTCTGCACTCTCAAACAACTTGTTATCTGGAAAATAATAAACCAACTGGGTTTAGGAAAGAAAAATTGCAATGGAACTAAAACAAGGCTCCCGCATCTGCTCCGGTCAACCATTATGTAACATTCAAGATCCATAATTGTAGATATTCTTGAGAACAAAAGAATTGTATGTATGTACAATCACTTTTTAGCATATTTGCTTCTGATCATTTCATATTCCTGGTGTTTGGGTACTGTGCGAAAACAAGCTGAACATGGTCCACTGATTTTGAACCTGTTACCACCATCACAATTTATACTAAATCCTCCTGGGATATAGACAACATATCTACTGCTTTGCAGACATACTGTGGTGGGTAGTTACCGGTATACTACATTTTAACGCTTGCAAATGTCACATATAATATGCAAAGAAAAGAATATGTTTGTCAGATGCTTCTCTACTCAAACTATAAAAAACAAACTGACCATTTTATGTATCAAACCACAACACGATGGCAGTTAGATGGCTTTATAAGTCCATGTTACAATGTGAGTTGGTAGTCTATGTTTCACTAGGGGACCAGTAAGCCAGGTAGGCTGCTAGGACTACTAGGGCGCCCAATCTAGTTAGGCCAGTGAGTTTGAAAATTATAGATATTTGGCCATTGTATATCTTGAATGTGATGTGAATTTACAAGCAGTTTATAATGGGTATAATCATTAGGTCCCTTGAGTGGCCACAATAGACAGAGATTTAACAAGCTATTTCTTGACATTTATATACAAAGGCAGCAATGATGAGCTGACCATATGGAAAGTGTCTGTGCTAATTGTACACACGTAGAACCCTTAACTGGATACATTCATACATGAATAATTCAGTACAGTTACATGTGAAATGGGAACAAAAACTGAAAATAGAGAATTTGGAACACAGATTCTTTTATAAGTGGTGCACAGTTAGACATGCAATAATACCATTGATACACTCAATTACTATTACATAGAAAAATATTACATTTACTTTTAAAACAAATCCTTAATAAACATTTTGCGCAATCATTGATTTCATCTTAACATGAGAACCAACTGATGCCAGGGACTCAAATCACGCAACATCTGCTTGACAGTTCGCAATTATCGAAAGGCCTAGATAATGCAGACCTGGACCGATATACCAAAAGACGTACATTTTGTAGGGGTGATTTCTGAAATTATTACATTGCTTATAATAACAGCTACCGGGAAAAAGAAACAACGTGCATCATCGTCCAACTCTGTGCAGAGGACCTGCCAAACTACATACGAATGCGACAACGGGAACATACAGATACAGATGCGAACACACATTACATTGACAAAACTAATAGTCTGTCGCCGGAAGTTACCCTCCGGTCACATCTCGTCACAGAGGAACTAGCTAACTACTGTGTTTGGTTTCTATATTTCTCAACTTGCAGGTGTCCATTGAATATGCCTGTTCATTTTTCTGTTCAAGTCAATTCTACCTGTACTACATGTGCAGAGGAGTCATTTGTGAAAAGTTTTAGAGCAATCACAAAATTTATGCACACCGCACCCTGTTGCTATCATAAGGATCGTCAAAAGAATTGCAATTTCTGCAATCCATTTTCTTTCTCCTCTGACCATAGCGAAACCTCCTGCAGCATACTAGGTCCCCTGTCATTGATTTGTAGGAATGCATAAAATTCACAGGCGTGTGTTTGCTAGCACTAGTTAGTAACAGTCAAACAGTTCACAACAATTTGCAGGTGCACAAAATATGTCCTGTAGGTTGTTTTCTTGCAACATCATGTATTTTCCCACAAAATCGTCGTGGTTACATCGAGCATTTTCTCCACTAGAAGCCGATGTCTGCACCAAATATTTAAGAAAAGATGATCTAAAACTTACGGGCCTGTATGACGTCTGCGAAGAAGTGTGTCTGTACCCTGTTTCTGTCTCGGAGACGGAGTAAAAGTGTTTGTTTCCAACCTCCTTCCTCAGACCCGCTGGCGGCCATACTGTCTGTCGTCTTTTCCGGGATGAGGATCGGAACAGTCCATTCCAATATAGGCGTGAAAATGTGAATTTTCGCAACGAAAACCACATTACTACGTTACAAATAATAAAATAAGACCCAAATGGCCTTCTTCATTGCTATTTATTATATCATTTAGAACTATTTGACAATGGTAAGTGACAAAAATTACAAGAATATCAAGTATACTTTCGGACCCCATACCGGAATAGAATACGCTAATTTCCGTCCAGTGCCCAGGCAGGGGTTAAAGGTCACAAGCTTCACAATTTCTATGACTCATGAGCAGGTGCATCAGTTTGAAACATGCTTCACTTCTTGTCTGTTTCTTCTATTAAAGATTAAAATTGTGTAAGAAGCTGGTTTGTGTGGCTTATACACATGTTTACGAATGAATGAATGATGTCGTCCTGAGCAAATACAGCAGATAACGTCGGTATGTGGTTGTCTAGATTGATGAAAAAAGTTGTTTTTTTCATGACTTTGTACTAAGAATAACGTTAGTTGTATGTTTTATTATTATGCTGTCCATGTCAAATTCCATCTGCATTCTCGTTGTCTTTGTCAGTAGGGCTGGACATTTGTAATAGCCACAGGCTAATTGGGCAGCCCTGGCTGTGCGTGCTGAACAGCCAAAACCAAGAATAATATTTAAGACAAGATAAATAAACAAATAGAAAGTGTTTTTTTTTTAAATCTCAGAACAGTCACGATTTCGGAAAAAAAAGCTGCGTTGGCCGGGAATCGAACCCGGATCTACTGCTTGGAAGGCAACAATGCTGACCATTACACCACCAACGCGCATCTGTCAGGATCCAAGGCAATCTTGTGCAGAGTACGGACTACTCGGAGTATCTTGTATTGTAACTGCTGTTTTTTCTGCGCAGCTTATGTGTCAAAGTCTGACTGATAACGTTAGTAGTATTTGCTCACGAAGTCCACGGCGCATGGTAATGCATTCACAGCTTAAGGTCAATGTCTTTCACAACTTAAGGTCAATGGACTTTGGATTTAATTGCACTGAACTGCCACAGGTGTTTTTGTCTCGTAGCTAAAGCAGGGGTGTAGCTCTCAGACCGGTGCACTCGCGAACGGATCTTGATGACGGGTCAAAATAGAGGCTGACAAATCCGTGAAGCATTTCCATCACGCTCAGTTAGCAGCATCACTAACTTCGGCTCGGTTCCGCTAAAGGTATGTTTTTCAACCCAAACAACAGGGGCATTTTAATACCGGGTCGGTCAGAGGCCGGATCAGGGCGCACAGGTGTCGTCTGTGTTCCAAGTCAGCGGACATGACCGGCGGTAGTTTCAGCCACAGCTTCGACCAAGGAGGTAAAAAAAGGGCTCTTTTTAATCTCCATGCTTCGAAGGTCGCTACCCTTGCTGGCGGGGTAGCGATCGACCTTCGAGAGCTCGGACCAAAGCGAACAAGTTTGGGATATCCAGACTAGCTATAGGTATCCTCTATGGTCTGGATCAGCGGGTCACCGGTGGTGGTTTCAGCATTACCAATAGATCATGCTTTTAAAGATATATATCGATACATACATACTTACTTTATCGACCGGAGGTCGGGACTAGGCTAGTACATATTTCACTCCATAGAGCCCTATCTAACATTGTGCAAGTTGTGCTAAGTTCCACAAATTAAAGATACGGAAAACCATAATTCCATCAACATGGCGTGCATGGGATAGCATGATGTTTTACAGAAAAAGGCATGTTATCAATGTGGAATTGAATTTTTAGGGGTGCATTAGCAGCAATTTGCTAGTCTCAGGTACCATCCGATTTATACCGCCGGGCTTGCGCTGATTGTTTTAGTTTGTAGGGCAGGCTCGGTAGGAGTCGGATGGTACCCAGGCTATCTATTTGTCCATTTCTAAAGGTTAACAGATCTGTTTAACATGGACATCCGTACCCCTGGTACCATAACATTTCAAAGTCATATGTGAGTGTACGTGTTGCTTACTCTCGTCTGGTAGTGATTATTAGACAAGGAATAGATATTTGCACCGGCAAGCATGGACAGTTTGCGTTTTATGTATGTGTATTGTAAATGTATGTGCACTGAATCATCACTGTCTTCGCTCTAACCATTGATTGTTGTTCCATGCGTTTGTCTCAGTGTTGGAACTGGCTGCACTTTGTGATCATTGGAAGACCTAAAGAAAACATTTAACAAAACCTACTTTCCTGCAAAAGACCTTTGCTGCACCTTCCTTGACGACAATTCATATTTCCTTTCAATCTACAGAGGACAAATCGATCCTCATAATTTTCCGGATTTACATTTTATTTGGATCGGCTCAAGCTATAAGCATCGCGATGGCAGCCGCAGAGAGCCCTGAAGACTCTGCTAGTAACAAAAAGTCTCCGGAAACATGGAAGATGTCGTCACTGGTACAGAAGGTGAAGAAGCTTCCCAGACAGGCGAGAGACTACCGTGTCATCCGCACCGCCTCGCTGAGTCTGGCCTGGTTTTGTATGGTGAGCGGTCTGGTCTTCACAATTCAAATTTGAAAAAAAAGAGAAAGGTAGCTAGAACTTTGGCATAAAGAAGCATACGTGCACATGTTTATTTCGATACGCATACGCACCCACGTACAACGATCTGCACACTTCTTTACTTTTAGGCTCATTCCCCGAGAGCGTCGCCAAAAATGAAAAGGTGTATCATTGAAGTCCTATTTTGTTTTGTAAGAATTAAACAGTAGAAAAATAGCGAAAGTAAGATAGCAGCTTTAAAGCTTGGAGAGTTCGACATATAAATGTGACGTTTTTTCATTTGTTTCATGAAATATTTAGTACTTTTTCAAAACTTCCGCAGAGTCTGTACGTTAGTATCGTGGGCCCCACTATGATCGACCTGAAGGACAGAATCGGTGTCGACTACGAGGAAATCTCGCGAGTTCTCGTGTCCGAAACAGTGGGATTCTTCCTGGCCACCGTGACGGGCGGCATCTTCCTGGACTTCCAGCCCAAGTACGCCTACGGGGTGCTGGGGTCTGCCTTCTTTCTCGCGGGGGTGGGGACCGCGGGGACACCCTTCACCACCTCCCTCGGGGGACTGGGCTTCTTTCAGCACGTGGCGGGATGGGGACACGGATTAACAAACGCCGGTATGACATAATGACTACTTGCACTCACGTGATTATGACGTCATTAGAGTCCGCCATGTTGGTGGGTTACAGACGCGTGTATTAGATTAGGAATTTGGCTCCCTCTGATTCCGTTTGAATAGATTTATAAGAAAAAAATAAAGACATCCCATACAGTCCAACTTTCATTCAGAAAGCCCCTGGTGTAGTTGTTAAGATTTGGCGCTTCTGTTATCGAATAGCTGTTCAGACAGTTGCGCAAAATCTTCATGTCGATAATTCCCTTATCAGAATTCATTGTTTTCATGTTTTTAATTCATTTTTCTCTATCTATTTACCTTTTTCTTCTTTCCCAGCCGGTACAGTGGTGTGTGCGCGACTGTGGGGAGACAAGGCATCTGCACCGATGCACGCAATGCACGCTGGGTATCCCATCGGAGCCTTCATCATCCCGTTGATCGTCATCCCCTACCTGTCTCCGGACCGCCCAGCGGCCGTCAACGGTACTACACCCCCTCCTCTCACCGTGGAAGAGGCTTGGAGACTGTCCAAGATACAGTGGCCATACGTTGGCGTGTCCGTAGCTCAGTTCATCATGTGCATCTTGTTCGTCTTTTACCAGTACCAAGAGATAGTCAGTTTTGATAAAAGCAAGACGAAGAAGGCTCCAAAATCTTTCTCTGCTTTTCTCTCTCCTGGTCGCTTCATGAAAGGAAAAGGCAAGAAAGCCCTTTTCCTACTGGGCTTGCTTTTCCTCTACTACACTTTTCTTAAGTTGAACCGGAATGCCTTCACTCAGTACATGGTGTCCTACATGGTCGAGACCAACATGTTCAGCAAGGCGGACGCCAATGTTGTCTACTCCACTTTCTGGATCAGTTACGCCTCCATGAGGTGGGTGTCTATCGCTGCAGCAGCTTGGGTGCCCGTCCACATCATGTTATCGGTAGAAATCACAGGTCTTTTTATTTCCAGCATTGTGCTTGCCGTCTGGGGTGCGACGAATAAGACCGTATTCTGGGCCTTCACTTGTATCCTCGGTCTTTCTGTTGCCCCCATTTTTCCTGGAGGCACAGCTTGGGCGAACCGGTATCTGGACGCCTCCTCTATTGTGTTTGCTATCTGTTTAATTGGGGCATCGGTCGGTGGTACAGTTTCAAACTACCTTACTGGTTACCTGTTTGAGTATGTGGGTCCTCGGTCCATGCTGTATTTCTTCATGGGTTGCGGCTGCGCCCTCTTGCCCACGTTTGCTGTGATGCAGATCACTGTGTCTTCACTGTTTGCCGCAAAACCGTCTGCACGCCAGGACGTGGAGTTGGAGACTAGACACAACAAGGGGTTTGAGGTGGGTGATGAAGAATGTAAGCCTTAATGCTTATCTGAGAATGAGTTAACTATTAGTACCACTCAACCAGCCAGCCAATTAGCCAGTCAACCAAGCAACCAAGCAACCAAGCAACCAAGCAACCAACCAACCAACCAACCAACCAACCAACCAACCAACCAACCAACCAACCAACCAACCAACCAACCAACCAACCAACCAACCAACTAACCAACCAACCAACCAACCAACCTGCCAGCCAGCCAGCCAGCCAGTTAGTCAGCCAAACAAACAAACAAACGATCATAATAATAAAAGTGTTTCGAAGCCTCCTTTATATTCTTTGCAAGTATCTGGTCTTCACATCTGGAGAGTCCAACTTTTACACATGTTTAACTTTTATATCTGTTTGACATTAAAGCAATCATTTTCAAGTATACAAAACATCACAATGATGATAAAGGACTCATAAAATCTTTACAAAATGCATAAGCCAGTCTTCCAGTCTCACACCGAAATGGCCTGGGGAATGTAAGAGATTCAGAGAAGGAATTTGGCGGTCATTATCGTGTTAGATACGCACGTTATGTTTCATCTGCCATTGTTTGGTTACAATCTGTTAGCTTTTCCAATATAACAACGTCTAAGTGAATCGTTTATAAGATGTATAATTTCTTCCTTGACCCTTAATCTCAGTTAGTTTTATCAAGGTTATTATCAAAACCTCCTTGGTTTGATACATCAAACGATGCATGGATTGTAACGGAATTTTCTCACTCCGTACTTAGCGCATATAACAGCGCTGACTTGTGTTTAGGATGAAAAGGCAGGCGGTGTTCCTGCAGTGCTCACCAAAGAGCAAAAAAGATCGGCTTGGCACTACCATCTGTCACCACGAGAACTATTCCATGGTAAACAGAAGGATCGTATTGGCAGTGTGCAAGAAGGAATGCTACAGAACATTCTGTGTACCCATTATTTCCTAAGGCACTGATACAAATGATAACCATTGTTTTTGAGGGTGTCGGTGGGTAGTTCATTATGAGGTATTCGTGCTCACTGGACTGTTTGCCACATGCTGGGAAAGAGGTGTTGTGCCACAAGACCTGCGCGATGCTGTTATTGTCTCCTTATACAAAAACAAAGGGGAGAAATCGGACTGTTCTAACTACAGGGGAGTTACACTGCTGTCAATAGCAGGGAAGATACTGGCAAGAGTTGTACTGGATAGACTTATTCCGACCATTGCTGAGGAAAACTTGCCGGAGAGTCAGTGTGGCTTTAGAGCCAATCGTGGAACGGCAGACATGATCTTTGTAATGCGCCAGATCCAGGAGAAATGCAGGGAGCAAAACATGGGGCTATACGCGGTATTCGTTGACTTGACAAAAGCCTTCGATACGGTGAGCAAAGACGGGCTTTGGAAGATCTTATCGAGGCTTGGATGTCCGCCTAAGCTCCTCACGATCCTGCAACAGCTGCATGAAGGTCAGATGGGTCAAGTGAAGCACAGTGGAGACCTGTCGGACCCGTTCCCAATCGCTAACGGAGTCAAGCAAGGATGCGTCCTTGCCCCAACTCTCTTTGCCATCTTCTTTAGTATGATGCTAAGAGAAGCCAAAGAGGACATCACAGATGGGATCTATGTCAGGTTTAGAACTGATGGAAGTGTCTTCAATCTCAAGAGACTTCTAGCCCGCACGAAGACATTGGAAGAGCTGATTCTGGACTTGCTGTTTGCAGATGATTGCGCACTTCTGGCTCACACAGAGGAAGCCCTACAATCAGTCGTCAACCACTTCGCAGCAGCATGTAAGGCTTTTGGTCTCACCATCAGCCTCAGGAAAACGGAGGTGATGTACCAGAAGCCACCACGCGGATCCTACACCCCTCCACATATATGTATCGATGGACAGTCCCTGAACGTAGCAGAGCACTTCACATACCTGGGAAGCGTCATCTCCAATGATGCTACAGTGAGCAAGGATGTGGACAGTCGTCTTGGCAAAGCCAGCAGCTCGTTCGGACGTCTTCAGAAGCGTGTCTGGAAGAACCACTCACTACAACTGTCAACAAAGATCCAGGTGTACAAAGCAGTAGTCGTAACCACACTCCTGTACGGCGCAGAGGCCTGGGTCTTGTACCGGAAGCAGGTGAAACTTCTGGAACGCTTCCACCAGCGTTGCCTGCGGTGCATCATGGGCATTACGTGGAAAGACTATGTAACGAACAACGAAGTCTTAGGGAGAGCTAATCTTCCAAGCGTAGAGACAATGCTGATGGCAAAGCAGCTACGCTGGGCTGGCCATCTGTCACGAATGGAGGACTCCAGAATGCCCAAAGCTGTCTTCTACGGAGAGCTGTGTCAGGGCAAGCGTGACAGAGGAGCGCCCAGGAAACGCTATAAGGACCAACTGAAACACCAACTCAGCTCAGCGGACATTCCAGTCAGGAAATGGGAAAGTATTGCCAAAGACAGAAAAGCCTGGAAAGCTGCATGCAAGAGAGGAGCTGAAAGCTTCGAGGCAGCTCGAAGAGAGAGAGCAGAGGAGAGGAGAAGACGAAGGAAAGCTGTGGCCGACCAGCCTCCATCTGCACAGGGCTTCATTTGCCCATCCTGCACCAGGAGGTGCGGGTCGAGGATTGGACTACATAGCCACATGAGAGCGTGCAGGGGAGACCGAGGACTACCTTCCCAATGATCTTCGGACACGAAGAAGCAGCCATCATTCGTGCCACGTATAGCAAGGACCCCCTTGCTTATGGATTGAATAAAAACACTTGATGTCAATGATGATCCTTGATGATTTGATATTTGTGGTCGCCTGAAAATGTGTACTCTTTGTAAAACTCAAAACAACGATTAACATCGGAATTTCTGGATAGGCTCGTCATCGCAAGTCGATACTATGAAGACAACTTCTATCCTTTCTTGTGTTCAGCAAATGAAACCAAGTCCCCGGTCAAATCGTATTTGCCCTACGCCCCACGTGCCCGTTGGAATCGCATATTTCACACTACCGTAGGGTCACCTAGGTAATCCTCACTCCACGGGAATCCTTACTCCCGCTCACAAAACAAGATCGTTTGGTGAAGAGAGTGCCGGAGAGAGGACATTTAGGTAAATAAGAGGAAGGAAGCGCTGTTGAGAGTATTTTTTCGTGTTAGAGGGAGTCAGTATTTCTGAGGAGAGTTGAGGATGTCTATGTCGCCATTTTGTGATGTCACAACGTGGGAGGAGTTTAGACCATTTCAGGTACGGTAGACAGCGGGTACAGACGCAGAATTTGAATATGGCCTTGAGGGCTGAACCAAAACTCCCAAATGTACCCCCCTCCCCACAGAGCTCTCAGACGATGGCCAGTCAAATACAGACGGTTTAAGACGTAAATAAACTTTTTCTACAAGATCAACCCCTTGTATTTCTCCTCATAAGTTTTTAGGTTAGACGGATTTGATGATCTGCAGAAAATGGTTTAAAGACCAGCATATTTTTCTTTTTCTCGTCATTATTATGCAACACAGCAATAACGATACGATACTGTAGCACGTCGTATTACTGTTTTCAAACTTAATCAGAAAAGTGCTAAATGGTTATTGGATATCGTTTACTAGTACCATGTCCGTCAATCATTCAGAGATCCGGACCCAACTATTCATCAGGAGGGGCGAACTGGTTGCTGCGCAACTGGAGGGACAAAAAAGGAGCAGGAGATCTGGAGCTACTCCAGCAAACCCCTCGGTAAAGCCCTGCTGCGGTCCGTGGCTGCGGACGGACAGACGAGTCAGCATGCCGTCACCATGTTCACGGAGATTCTCATCTACACCGCCAGGAAATCTCTGAAGGATGTGGCGGGAGACACGCGACTAGTGGAACATATCTTCAGACAAGCTATGAAACGGGTACGGAGGATGCATCTAGGGTGTTCTACGTATACTTAGCTAAATTGGCCATTTGACCTTCCATTGTTTTCTCATCAATGTATAAAGAAAGAAAGAATGGAACCGTTACTGATCTGTAGTTATTAGAAAATATTTTTTCTCATCTGATTAGAAAATAATTTTCTAATAACTAATTAGTAGATATCAAGATGTGCGAACGTGAGTTTGCAGCTTTCATCATTATGCACATGAAAGACATAGTTTCATTGCAGTGGTATGTACCAAAGTGCTGTATTTTTTCGTAGAAAAAACATTAGGAGCAACAAAGCTTGACGACGTCATCCAAAATCATTGAACACTTTCATTCTATCAATATTCGTTACGACTCCATTCTTTCTTAATTCATTGATGAGAAAACAATGGAATGTCAAAATGTCAATTTAGCCAGGTCACACCTAGCAACAACCCGACTCTCTCCAGACTATGCGCTTTAGAGTCAGTCGTGAGAAACTTGGTCAACTGTGGTAGGTTGGTTGCCTACTAGACTTAAAAGAATCTTTAAAAGTCGTCTGTGTCAGCCGAATATAAATTTCACAAATCAGAGCCAGAAAAAAAAATCTCCTTACATTCAAACTGGAGCTCAAATAATATGAATTCCAGGCTAACCCTAACCTAGAGCCAGCTATGGTTGGGAAGTGGTCGGGACAAAGTCGTGGTAGAGTCCATGTCTGACAGGGGTTTTCATGCATATTCTCCTGCTGGAACCTTATACTTATCAGCCAAGAGAATTTAGCTCAGTCCACGTATTCTGTATTTCTGATGTTGGACCTTTCCACATGTAAAAATTTAACGTTACATCTTTTAATCGCAGGAATGTCTCCAAGATGAGCTGTACTGACAACTCGTCAAACAGCTGATAAACAACAAAAAGCGGTGAGTATTCGTATACATTTGTATATACTAACAATATGTCATTTGATGCTATGCTTTTTTTAAAGGAGTTTAAAGGCCATTGACTACGCCCACTGTGGCAGCATCTCTTCTCCCTAAGTCAGAAACATCGAGCTTCGGCAAGTTCGAATAGCTGACCCAATAGGTGTGTCAGGGGTTACGAAGGCTGCTCGGTAAAACTCACTACCCCATGGTTATGCTTGATATGCAACCATGAATATAAAGAGCTTATTTGAGCGTACCATTTAAAAATTGTGTCCTGCAAAACTATCCTCACCTGCAGTTCTAATGAAGATTAAACATTAAATAAAAAGTTTTTCTTTTTTAACCTCTGAATAGATAGAAATAAAAGTCACTGAAGAAACTTACCATTACATCCATAAAGTCACAATTTAGGGAAATTTAAAAATAAAGCTGCGTTGGCCGGGAATCGAACCCGGATCTACTGCTTGGAAGGCAACAATGCTGACCATTACACCACCAACGCCTTGCGTACTTTTGCGTCTGACTTAGTAACGAACGTGAATAAACACTAATCGGATATCAGTGATGGATATGTATGTAGATGTTCAGATATGTTATGGATTCCTTGTCGGACCCGCCTGTATCCACCAAAATACACTGTCTGTATCTGCCAGGAGCCAGTTCTCTTCGATGACACCCCGGGCATCTTTCGTGCTTCTAGAGAAATCCTGTCACCCACTGAGACTTCAGGGCTCTCAGCGGCTGCCATCGCGATGCTTATAGCTTGACACGGTGGTCAAAAGACAAAACGGCCCCCAAAAGTCCTAACTCGCAAACCATGCAAATCATGCATATTGAGGAAATGCATATCAATCATGCTTAGAGCTTGAGCCGATCCAATTAAAATGTAAGATCCAGAAAATTATGCGGACGGATCTGTTCTCTGTGGATTGATAGGAAATATGAAGTGTCAAGAATCTAGAAAGTTTCATTAAACGACTTTTGCAACAAAGTAAATTCAAATACTGTATAGTTTTGCGAATTGTTTATCAGAATATTCTGATGCTCACAAAAGGGAGTAGGTTCCAGCATAGTAAACGCATGGCATGACAATCAATAGTAAGAACGATGACAGCGATTAACATTAATTGATTAATGATTACAATGTCAGCAACATGATCTAGAATATCATGGTACCATTTGTTCATGTTATTCAACTCTCTTTATTGCAATTTCTTTATGAATCTTCAGAGCGGTCCCTGCAGTTTACTTATCTGATTTCGAATGGAGCCCTTATAAAATCAGAACAAATCAAGATGCTACACAAAAACATTACTAAAATAGGATTGATTCATGTTAGAAAGGGGCAATTTAAATTTACGGCCACAAAATGTCGATCATTTCCACATGAGAATCATCAGTAACATTTTAGTTTGCTGTAAAACCGCTACTACCGGTAGTAAATTATCATCATCATCATCAGTCATACTGCGAGTTGAAGCATGTACAAAGTACAGATTGAAACAAAGTTCCTGATTGTAATACTCGGTTAAGTCAACGGTCGATAATCCTCACCCTCAGGACATTGCCGACGCCATTTTTGAACGCGTCTGGTACAAACATACAGCATATAGTTTTGTTGGTTGTTTGGTTAGTGGTTTGGATCATCATTCGTAGCTTGGGAAAATGACAGCTCAGAGACGACGGTATTCTGCCGGTTTCGACTTTAATTTGTCTTTCTCAAGAATCTTGTTTGGTTAGTGGTTTGGTTAGTTGTTTGTTTGTTTGTTGTTTGGTTGGTTGGTTGATTGGTTGACCGATTGGCTGTTTGGTTGAATGGTTGGTTGGTTGGTTGGTTGGTTGGTTGGTTGGTTGGTTGGTTGGTTGGTTGGTTGGTTGGTACTTAATGGTTCACATCATTCTCATGGAAGTATCAAGTCTTACATTCCGCATCATCCATCTCAAACCCCTTGTTGTGTCTAGTCTCCAACTCCACGTCCTGGTGTGCAGACGGTTTTGTGGCAAACCGCGAAGACACAGTAATCTGCATCACAACAAACGTAGGCAAGAGGGCGCAGCCGCAACCCATGAAGAAATACAGCATGGACCGAGGACCCACATACTCAAACAGGTAACCAGTAAGATAGTTGGAAGCCGTGCCTCCTACCGATGCCCCAACCACACAGATAGCAAACACAATAGAGGAGGCGTCCAGATACTGGTTCGCCCAAGCGGTGCCTCCAGGAAAAATGGGGGCAACAGAAAGACCGAGGATACAAGTGAAGACCCAGAATACGGTCTTATTCGTCGCACCCCAGACGGCAAGCACAATTCCGGAGATGAAAACACCGGTGATTTCCACAGACAACATGATGTGGACGGGCACCCAAGCTGCTGCAGCGATAGACACCCACCGCATGGAGGCGTAACTGATCCAGAAGGTGGAGTAGACAACACTGGCGTCCGGCTTGCTGAACATGTTGGTCTCCACTAGGGCTGGGTACCGGTACAGAAAATTCAGGTCCAGGTCCGGTTCAGGAAGAGCGTAGTAGAGGAAAAGTAAAACCAGCAAGAAAATTGCTTTCTTGCCTTTTCCTTTCATGAAGCGACCAGGAGAGAGAAAAGCAGAGAAAGATTTTGGGGCCTTGTTCGTCTTACTGCTATCATCACTCAAAAACTCCTTGTACTGGTAAAAGACGAACAAGGTGCACATGATGAACTGAGCTACGGACACGCCAACGTATGGCCACTGTATCTTGGACAGTCTCCAAGCCTCTTCCACGGTGAGAGGAGGGGGTGTAGTACCGTTGACGGCCGCTGGGCGGTCCGGAGACAGGTAGGGGATGACGATCAGCGGGATGATGAAGGCTCCGATGGGATACCCAGCGTGCATTGCGTGCATAGGTGCAGATGCCTTGTCTCCCCACAGTCGCGCACACACCACTGTACCGGCTGGGAAAGAAGAAAAATCCATAGGTAGGTAAATAAATAAATAAATAAATAGAAAAATGAATTAAAAACATAAAAGCAGTGACTTCTAATAAGGGAATTATCGACATAAATATTTTGCGCAACTGCCTGAACAGTTATTTCATAGCAGAAGCGCCAAATCCTAACCACGAGACCAGTGGGATTTCGGAATGAAAGTTGAACTGTATGGGATATCTTTATTTAAACGGAATCAGAAGGAACCAAATAGCTATTATATCTAATGCACGCGTCTGTAACCCACCAACATGGCGGACTCTAATGACGTCATAATCACGTGCGTGCAAATAGTCATTACGTCATACCGGCGTCAGTGAATCCGTGTCCCCATCCGGCCAGGTGCTGAAGGAAGCCCAGTCCCCCGAGGGAGGTGGTGAAGGGTGTCCCCGCGGTCCCCACCCCCGCGAGAAAGAAGGCAGACCCCAGCACCCCGTAGGCGTACTTGGGCTGGAAGTCCAGGAAGATGCCGCAGGTCACGGTGGCCAGGAAGTACCCCACGGTGTGAGACACGAGAACTCGCGAGATTTCCTCGTAGTCAACACCGATTCTGTCTTTCAGGTCGATCATAGTAGGTCCGACAATGCGGAAGTACAGACCCTGCGGAAGTTTAAAAGAAGCTCTTTTACAATAAAGGGTTTGAATAATTACAAAAGTGTTTAAATAAATACATCGATTAAAGAAAAGGAAAGCATTTATGGCATACCAGCAAGCGTCAAAGATTCTTACTGATATCTATAACGTTATAGCTGCATTTCATTTCTGCAAATATAGCAAAGTACGAAGATAAGACTTCAGTAATGTACCTTATGGATGATTTGTAAACGGCGTCACCACTTGTACAAAGAAGCGTCTCAAAATAACCATGCTGTTGAAAAGGAATCGTCTTTGACATACCCTTTTATTTTCTTATACTCCAATCAAGTTTGAAAATGAATACTAGACCTCATTATCAAAGAACATCTCACCATACCAAACCAGGCCAGACTCAGTGAGGCGGTGCGGATGACCCGGTAGTCTCTGGCCTGTTTGGGGAGATTCTTCACTTTCTGGATGAGTGATGACACCCCGGGCATCTTCCGTGCTTTCTGGATGAGTGATGACCCCCGGGCATCTTCCGTGCTTCCAGAGAAATCCTGTCACTCACTGAGACTTCAGGGCTCTCAGCGGCTGCCATCGCGATGATTATAGCTTGAGCCGTTCCAATTAAAATGTAACGTCCAGAAAATTATGCGGACGGATCTGTTCTCTGTGGATTGATATGAAATATGAAGTGTCAAGAATTTGACAGAAAATACTGTATAGTTTTGTGAATTGTTTATCAGAATATTCTGATGCTCACAAAAGGGAGTACGTTCCAGCATAGTAAACGCATGGCATGACAATCAATGGTAAGAGCGATGACAGCGATTAACATTAATTGATTAATGATTACAATGTCAGCAACGTGATATAGAATATCATGGTACCATTTGTTCAATTTTAGTATGATTTATACTTCCTAAATTCAGAGTGGTGCAGGTAAAATTTGTAGTAACTTATCATCATCATCAGCCATACTCTTATCGAGTTGAAGCATGTACAAAGTTCAGATTGAAACAAAGTTCGGATTGTAACAAGCAAAGTTCAGATAGAAACATGTAACAACACAACATTCAAATACTTGATTAAGTCAACGGTCGATAATCACTCCAAGGCATTGCGCAAACGCCAACGCCATTTTCGAACACGTCTGATGCATACATACTTTCTTTGACAGCGATGGTTGTCGTATCGTATCGTAGCGTATAGTGGCAAAACTTACCCGTCAGGCTCAACGGACAGAGAGGCCTGATACAGCAATAGCCAATACACTGTGTGTTAACGGTGCACACCCTTCCGCGACCGCGACTAGTGCGCGACAAAAAAGTGCCGAAAGGTTTTCGAGGGTCTGGGTTTGAGTTTACATTTCTCATTATTTTCTGCGAAATGGCATTAAACACTAACATGGCTGAAATGCGTAGGAAATGGTGAGATTTGGGTGAAAATTGTGTTTGGCCCGAGTCTTGTTTCCTGTTATCCCTACGCAGTGAATGTAAAGCGGTTCCCTTACCTGACCTATTGACTGGCAATGTTTTTATCTTTCTGCCAACATCAGTCGTGTTTGCCGGTGAAATGTTCTACATCGTTTTTTTCTAGTCTGTGTTTACACAATGTCTCGCTGGCTGGGGTTAATAAGTCAGGCTAGGTAGGGTTTTATCCAATGCGACGAACGAGAGCAAGTTATAATGACAATGACAATGATCTTTCTTTGCATGTCCGTTTCCATATGGGCTAAATGCAGTAGTTACATAAAACGTTATAAACATGTATGCCAGGTCGCTATGATGATAGGCTGACCCACACCCCACAACGTACTCTGTGCTGGAAACTTGAACGTGTGTCACGCTATTGCTAGCCTGATTAAATCTCGCTTATAGCAGCCCGCCAAACATCCGCCGGCCAGGGGCCAGTTACAGCCCTGGACAGCGGAGTTTGTGTTACACAGACTATGCTAGCGCGTATGTCCTCAGTTCTTCGTTGAGTCACAATCCAAATATGAGACCTGTTTACATGAAAGTTGTGTGTCATGGTGAAACTTCACTCAATGCCTGAGCCAGTTGTGTGTTGTGCATTGTTTTTGTTGTATGGTTTCATTGAAGATAATGAACATATTTTCTCGGCGTGACGACATGAGATGATGAACAAACGAGTGTAAATCAGGTGTGAATCGATGATGATCAGACGTGGACCAGAAGTTGTACCAATTACACAATGGTCATGTGCTATAGACGTACGAGTATATATATACAAAAAAACTTTGTTGGAATATTAAAAAAAAGTTCATTTTCCTTATTACTATGCTACCCCATGTATTGGCCATGTATTGTGTACTTCTTTGTTGAACATGTGACAAGGCGCGGGAGCATCTCTTCTTTCGCAGGAGTGGTAGATGTAACAATGGTACACAATGTATATTGGGTATGATATTGTTGATACTTTCGCTACTACTGTATGTATCATAGCTGGAGATGTAACAGACAAGGATATACATGTAGAACAAAGTTACCATAAGGATTAGCGGATACAATTGCATATCATGACAGGATTCTCAAACATGTGACATATGGAGAAAAATATCGATATATACCCATTACACAAATCATCTAATTTACATAATTAATAAATAAACACTATAATCAGTTTGTAATATGTAATAATAATTTCATTCTTGTGGCATTTGGAATTTGAGTAAAGTTGAACATTATTAGATGCAAACCATGCAAATTAGGGTCTCATTTACATACTTTATGATAATATACTACAATCACTTCTTTTCTAAGATAAGACTTTTGAACAACTTCTTTTTGCCTGGATCTTTGTCTCCGCACCTATAAATTAAGATCCTTTTTCATAGTGGATTTGTCTGAAATGTGACATGTTAGTAGTCAAAGAGAAAACGCCTTTGACGACCAAACACTTAAGTCCACACCGCAATATTACTTCAAGAAGTTTGTGTCTTACGGACTCTTGTCTATTTTCTTTGTTCAGGCCTCAGTGCTGTTACTACCTTTTATTTTTTTAATGATTTTGATTAATCATGTTTTCCCGGTAAAATTATATTTTTCTTTCTTAATCTGTCGGTAACCAATCAGAGGTTATAGCGTCCAGCAAATACTTGAACATAATTTTTTTTGAATGGCAAACATATATCGGATTAAAGTTTAACATATGTTAAAGTTGGACTCTCCAGATGTGAAGATCAGATACTTGTAAAAAATATATGGTAGGCTTCGAAACACTATTTTCTTATGATTGTTTGTTTGGTTTGTTTGTTTGTTGGTTGGTACTTTACGGTTCATATCATTCTCATAGAAGTATCAAGTCTTACATTCCGCATCACCCATCTCAAACCCCTTGTTGTGTCTAGTCTCCAACTCCACGTCCTGATTAGCAGATGGTTCTGCGGCAAACCGTGAAGACACAGTAATCTGCATCACAACAAACGTAGGCAAGAGGGCGCAGCCGCAACCCATGAAGAAATACAGCATGGACCGAGGACCCACATACTCAAACAGGTAACCAGTAAGATAGTTGGAAGCCGTGCCTCCTACAGATGCCCCAACCACACAGATAGCAAACACAATAGAGGAGGCGTCCAGATACCGGTTCGCCCAAGCGGTGCCTCCAGGAAAAATGGGGGCAACAGAAAGACCGAGGATACAAGTGAAGACCCAGAATACGGTCTTATTCGTCGCACCCCAGACGGCAAGCACAATGCCGGAAATGAAAAGACCAGTGATTTCTACGGATAACATGATGTGGACGGGCACCCAAGCTGCTGCAGCGATAGACACCCACCGCATGGAGGCGTAACTGATCCAGAAGGTAGAGTAGACAACACTGGCGTCCGGCTTGCTGAACATGTTGGTCTCGACCATGTAGGACACCATGTACTGAGTGAAGGCATTACGGTTCAACTTGAGGAAAGTGTAGTAGAGAAAAGCAAGACCAGAAAGAAAAGTGCTTTCTTGGCTTTTCCTTTCATGAAGCGACCAGGAGAGAGAAAAGCAGAGAAAGATCAAAACATCACAATGATGATAAAGGACTGTCATAATCTTTGCAAAACGCATAAGCCTACAATTTCCAGTCTCACACCGAAATGGCCTAGGGAATGTAAGAGCTTCAGAGAAAGAATTTGGCGGTCATTATCGTGTTAGATACGCACGTTATGTTTCATCTGCCATTGTTTGGTTACAATCTGTTAGCTTTTCCAATATAACATCTTCTATGTGAATCGTTTATAAGATGTATAATTTCTTCCTTGACCCTTAATCTCAGTTAGTTTTATCAAAGATCTTATTAAAACCTCCTTGGTTTGATACACCAAAGGATGTATGAATTGTAACGGAATTTTCTCACTCCGTACTTAGCGCATAACAGCGCTGACTTGCCTGTTTAGGCCATACCAATTTAATTTGTTGGTTCTCGGATTTTTTCATGAAAAATATGAAGCGACAGGGCGAAAAAAAAAAAAAAAAACTTCTCTGATGGCAAAGCCATTGCTGAATCTGGCCATGGGGGCTCTCGTATCATACTCACTGAGACACTAACGGTACAGTAAGTGCTACCGGTACATACATTGCTATTTTCGTATGTTATTTTCACGATAATTGATTTTATTGATTTCTTTAACGAATTGTACTAAAATATTAGAATTATGGTTATTGATAAAAGGTGACATTGTAATTATGAATTTTATATGTACCATCCTGGTTTGATTCAATTGGAAACAACAGTCTGAAAATGCAGTCTTCATTTTTGTCTTTTATTCATGGTGGTCAAAAACCAAGTGTCCATCTTACAGTAACCAAGGAGGTTATATGTGAATATAACCTCTTTGCAGTAACCAAGCCTTTTTCAACCTCCTTGCAGTAACTGAAACTTATCAACAAACCCCAAGGGGAACTCAAAATAATTTAATATTTGCTCTGCTTGACAAGAATTCCCAGTCTTATACTGCAACTCTGTGCTACCTACTTTGTCAAAATTCTACTCTTTAAAAGTCAAAAACCCCTGTGAACTTACTACTAATTACTAGTACTTTGGGTATATATGAACAAGCCCCAATTTGGCCAAGGGAACTCATATTTTTCTGTTGGCTAAATACTTCGAAATAATTTTTGGTTTGTCCATCAAATATCAAGGAAATTATATTTCATCAAACCCACCTGCACATCGTTTGGGCCCTCGATGCATATCTGTAATTATGTGACAGAAGAAGAAGAAGACATGTTTTCATAAATAAATAAAATTTTTGTCTGTTGGCCAAGAAGTTTCTTCTGACTTCTGTCCCCGGTTAAAAACTGTACACACCACAAAAAATGTGGCTTTCCTGGATCCACAGACATGGTATTTTCTTCTCCTGCTACTGCACTACCTTCTACTACACTTCTTTAAGCTCCAATTCTACTCTATTTGTACTCAAAATTATCCGACTCCGGTACTCCTTCCCCTTCTATTTTTCTGGTGGCGCCATTTTGATTTTAAGACTGATGCTTCTCATTGGCTAATCTCCGTCACATGATCACTTAGGTCACAACTTCAAAGAGAGACACCTATCGACTTATTGAAAAACTGCAGCCTTCAGATAGCCTGGGTAGAAAAAAAATTTTATTTTTTTTTTGGTTTTGCGATTTTTTGAAGCGGCGATTCCGAGAACCAACGAATTAAATTGGTGTGGCCTTAGGATGAAAAGGCAGCCGGTGTTCCTGCAGTGCTCACCAAAGAGCAGAAAAGATCGGCTTGGCACTACCATCTGTCACCATGGAAAGTGTTCTACGGTAAACAGAAGGATCGTATTGGCAGTGATTTCGCGTGTAAGAAGGAGTGCTACAGAACACTCCGCGTACCCATTATTTCCTAAGGTGCACTGATACAAATGATAACCATTGTTTTTGAGGGTGTCGGTGGGTAGTTCATTATGAGGTATTCGTGCCACGTATACGGTATAGTCCTTGCTTATGGATTGAATAAAAACACTTGATGATTTGATATTTGTGTTATGACTGAAAATGTGTACTCTTTGTCATACTCCGAGTAACGAGTAACATCGGAATTTCGGCAAAGGCTCGTCAACGCAAGTCGATATTATGAAGACAACTTTTATCCTTTCTTGTGTTCAGCAAATGAAACCAAGTCTCCGGTCAAATCGTATTTGTCCTACGCCCCACGTGCCCGTTAGAAGCGCATATTTCACACTACCGTAGGGTCACCTAGGTAACCCTCACTCCACGGGACTTCTTACTCCCGCTCACAAAACAAGATCGTTTGGTGAAGAGAGTGCCGGAGAGAGGAAACTCTGAGACATTTAGGTAAATAAGAGGAAGGGAGCGCTGTTGAGGGTAATTTTTCGTGTCAAAGGGAGTCAGCATTTCTGGGGAGAGTTGAGGATGTCCATGTCGCCATTTTGTGATGTGACAACGTGGGAGGAGTTTAGCTACGACCACTTCAGGTACGGTAGACAGCGGGTACAGTCTGTATTTGTGCAGAAAATCGTTTAAAAACAGCATATCTTTCCCTTTTTTCGCCATTTGTTTGCAACACAGCAGTAATGATACGTCACTGCAACACGTCGTATTACTGTTTTAAAAACTAACTGAACCAGAAGGCCAGATAAAGTGCTAAATTATTATTGGATATCGTTTGTCATGTCCGTCAATCATTCAGAGATCCGGACCCAACCATTCATGAGGAGGGGCGAACTGGCTGCTGCACAACTGGAGGGACAAAAAAGGAGCAGGAGATTTGGAGCTACTCCAGCAAACCCCTCGGTAAAGCCCTGCTGCGGTCCGTGGCTGCGGACAGACAGACGTGTCAGCATGCCGTCACCATGTTCACGGACATTCTCGTCTACACCGCCAGGAAATCCCTGAGGGATGTGGCCGGAGACACTCGACTAGTGGAACATATCTTTAGACAAGCTATGAAACGGGTTCGGATGTATCTTACATCTATGTCATAGCTAGCATATTCTGCAAGGTTAGGTTGCAAACTGGAGCTCGAATAAGATGGATTATAGGCTAGTCCCAACCTAAAGCCAGTTTGGGTTGGAAAGTGGTCGGGACAAAGTTTTGGGAAAGTCCCAAATGTGTGACAGGGGCTTTTATGAATTGGTTTTTACACCTGTCAGCTAAGAGAATCTCCTTCCTCCTTCAATTTTTTCTGTAATATTTTTTATGGTGGACCTTTAGAAATATAGTAAAACTGTAACGTTACATCTTTTAACCACAGGAATGTCTCCAAGATGAACTGTACTGCCAACTCGTCAAGCAGCTAATAAACAATAAAAAGCGGTGAGTATGCATATCATTACTTATAATACATGTGCGATGATATGAATGCTATGCTTGATACCCAACCATGGATGTAGAATAGAGGCAGTCTGTACTCTGTAACACAAAACAAAAATTGTTTCCGACAAAACTATCCCCACCTGCAGTTCTAATGAAGACCGCTGCTGGGAGCTGCTGTGGTTGTGTGCTGGTTGCTTCCCTTGCAGGTTGGTATCACACACTTTATCATGTAACAAGTATCATACAAAGATCGAATACCTTGTTGTCATTATAACGTTGATTATCATAAAGGCCTTCATTATATTGATGTCATGATCTAAACATGCGTAATCGTTTAATTACTTCGAGTAAGAAGAAACATTGTCAAACTGTAGTTCATGAGTGATACCTGTGACCACAGCCAACCACTGAGATTCCACGTGACGTCATTCCTACTCCACAAACGGCGCTCGCCTTTGGCACGTGACTGTCTCCTCAGGTTAGAGAGGACCGTGCAGTAAGTACCCCCCCCCCCCAAGAAAAATTGCTATTAAAGAAGTTATAGCATTTCTGTAAAAACTCCATCTTCATGTTTCTTTTTTAAATAAACTACTATGTGATCAACAATCATTTTGCAAATCTGCTGTAACGTTAACTAGCTAACGTTATATTTTGACTTTTATCTGCGTGTTTTTCTATGTATTTATGGCTGTAAGGGCATATTGATTTCCCAGTTTCTCTATTTCAGACTGGGCTGCCGACGCTCCCCTCCCCACCCTCTTGAACTGCACACAGTACAGAAGAAAAGTGGAGCACTGGGACAAACGGTCGTCTTACCGGACAAGTCTAGAGTGGTAATTTGTTTCTTTTACCATCCTCCTACGCACGGTCCCCAACGGCGCTAGCTGAATGTCTTTTACTAGTAGTCTAGAGAGTACTGTGGTCAATGAAATTTGAAGGAGATAAAGAAAATGAAAAATAAGAACGCAACAGTTTTGGCTTCCACCTAGCACCTTATGTGTATTGCAGGAGATTGCGGTGGAATCTTCCAGCCGTGCGGGTGACATGTGTCTTGACGTCGCCAATAAGCTTGGTCTGAAGACGACTAGCGGAATTAGTCTGTACTACAGGGTGGCAGACAAAGGTGAGTCTGAGTAGTATTTAGCCTCCGTCGCGGACTTTGAGCGAGGTAGCTTTTAGTTTTCCCGGCCTCAAGTCTTACATACTTCGCTGTATGGTGTAAGTATGCCATAATCTATCATATGCAGCGTTATAATCTATCATATGCAGCGTTATACATCTAATTTTGTTCGTGTTTTTTTTCTGTTGCGTTAAGCTGGATGCTAAATATTCACTTAAAGAGGGTCCACAATGATATAGATAGATTCATTGGCAAACTTAACCTTGTATGTATGTGTGTATCTGTTCCTACTGTACAGCGGTCAGCATCCCGCATGGTGACTACTACTTTGACTTCCTCTGTAGCATCAGGCCTCTCGCGGAATGGCTCAGCTCAGAAGGTGCATTCTTTTCTGTCTATTTGAAGTTTCAGATAAGACTATTGTTATGTATTCCGATGTAACATTAAATTACTAGCACTGGAAAGCATCGAATTACCCAGCACGAAGCCCTACATGAATAGCGCACAAGGAGCGCTACTTATAACTAAATCTAGCTTCCAGTTTGGATCTGTCCCTGTCCTTGGTGCTGAAGCGCCCTCTAGCGGACCACATTAGAAAACTTGAACTGGTGACACGTGATCTAGCAGTATCACTCTGTCCGACAGAATGCGCCAAGTACGACCTGTTGTTCCGGAGAAAAGTGTGGACGGACGTTAGGGTCGGGGAGGACCCCAAGGCAGACTTGCGCCTGCATTTCTTTCAGGTTCGTCTACAGTTTTCACTGCGCTCGCTCGAAGTTCTAACTAGAACAGGTACTTAACAGCTGTACAGATTGATTTCTTTGTTGTATTACATGTAGATACATGTACAAGTCGATATTTTCATCCGTTTCATCCATGATTCCAAAAATATTTATCAGAATTTATTCGGCTCTTCACATCTGAAAGTTCGCAATACATTGTATTTTTGAACGGTTTGTGAAATTCCGTCCAACATCGCATGAGGACGCTATTACCACAATTTGCCTTATACCAGGAGTTGGAGTCGTTTCTGAGTGGTCACCACAAGTGCAGTAAGAGCGAAGCTGTCCAACTGGCGGCGTACCTATACAGGGTCAGGTTCGGGCAGACTGGGTTTGAACTTCACGACGACAAGAAAACTGCGTACGTCCTGATTAAATCATGCATCACGATATCGAGATGGCTTTGCAGTTTCTGAATAAAAATGTATAAATGTTTCAAATTGCTTAGTTTTCTTCCATCATAGATTGCATAAATGAAACTAATAACCACTTTCAGCATATTTCTGTCACTTATATGGTGTTAATGAGACGTTTTCATGTGGTGATTGTTATCGCTTTTAAGGGAGGTGCTAAAAGATCTCATTCCACAAGACCTACTGCAGATCGAGCCCCCAGACCACTGGAAACAGGTGAGGGCGATAGCTGCTTTTTTCTGAAGTTGTGTCGAAGTTGTGTTTATAGATAGTCTCATTCTTGTGAACAATCATGATCCATAATAACGTTTATCAAGGTTTATTCCTTTTTAAGGACACAAACTTTCTCTTTGACATTTCTGATTTTGTATATACTTCAGGACATCGTCACGACGTTTAACCGTCACGCCGGACTGAACAGGGACGACGCCAAGTTGGCGTTCCTCAGACACGTCAGCACGTGGCCCACTTTCGGATCCGCCTTCTTTCACATTGAGGTACTTGTAACGTGTCTTCAAGCACATGTATGGCTTTGGATTTTTTTTGGTAATAGACGTCTTTGAACGAACAAGAAGAACTCGTTTAAATATCCACGATGTACAATTTCATTTTGAATGTACCATCACGACAGATTTGCGTAAGCTAAGCGGCCATCGTAGGGTGTTTTTGTTTGTTTCTTGTGCGTGCAGAGGCATGACAATCGCAAGTACCCAGAAAAACTCATGGCTGCCGTCAACAGAAGGGGACTCGTGCTTATGGACCAGAACAGTAAGGTAAAGTGTAATGCCCGTCACAAGACGGCAGTGTGAAATAAACTAGCAACGCACTGTTGTGAACTTTACTCCTGACACATGGCTGGAGTAATAGAATATAGACCGATCTTGACTGTCCATCACAGATAACGATGGCATCAACAGCGATTCAACGCTTTTATTTGGGATTTCTACGTTTTGATAAGCGACGAACAAGAAAGAAAGGGGGGAGGGAGAGAGAGAGGGGGAGAGAGAGATTAAGAGAGAGAAAGAGAGAGATTGAGAGAGAGAGAGAGAGAGAGTGAGAGAGAGAGAGAGAGAGAGAGAGAGAGAGTCCCAGAAAGAGGGGTGGGGCTATTGGATATTGGATCGGTCCATTGTAGGTTAGGCTCTTTCAAGTTGCCTGTACAGTTTCTGAATCTTAAAACGGCATTGTACGTTTTTTTTTATATGTAGAACACCATCGTCAGTTTGGCCCTGGACGATGTGGAGACGACCGGCGACACCAGACACCTGTGGGTCACGGGAAACGGTCTGGAGAGCACCTGGCAGCTCACAACATCGGCGGTAGGCGGCGTTCGTGATTCATCTACTGTCCTCTCCCTTCCTCTTCCACTTTCTCTCTCTCTCTCTGAGTCTCTCTCTCTCTCTCTACTTCTATCTCCTTTATCAACATTTTTGTCATTAATGGATGGCATATATGAAGTTTTGATGTACAATTTTCTTTTCTTCTCACCATACAGGCAGCTCAGATCGACGATCTAGTGAAAGCCTATCAAGGCATTCGTGAAACAGACTCTGCTCCGGCCAACAGAAGCGTCCTGGTGTAAACAAAAAATAGATAAAAAAGTAAGCGCAAAGCTACAGGACACTATTTTTTGGTCATCCGCTCGCAGAGAAGAGAATTGCATCAAACAAGTTCCAACAAGTTACATTTTATTTGTAATCGGCATTTGTCATTTGCATTTCACGTTAATTCAGTACTGTTGTGTTGTAATCCTAACTTCGCCGGGCCAGTGACACTGTGTTGTTGTCAACTTTGTATACGGCTTTAGGCAGTTTCGCAAGCGAAATAATATACATACTTACAGCACCCTACGGGCAAAATAAACTCTCTTTCCTCCAATGTACTTTGATACTCTTATGTCTGTGTATGTCTTTCTAGTTGAGTAGGCTAAAGTAAGACGTTACTTGACAAACACCCTGTATACTTCCCCTGCAACAGTAACGGGCGGTCCCGAATTATAGACCTCCCTCTCTCATTCGTGGGTTATCCCCGAAGAATGTTTGACGTTCTGACACGTCAGTGCGAAGCCTGCGTCATGTCCTGTCTCGGGGCAGACATCGGCAAACATCGGTAAACATCGGCAAACATCGCGTATGTTTGTCAGGACAGCACGCTGCAGGTGCAGGCCTGGGAACGGGAACACGGGTCAAAGGGCACCGTTGGCTCGCCTTTGAAGTGAACTGTTGATATTATGTTTTCCCTCAAGCATATCGTTCTTCTTCACTTCATTTTCTTCCTCTGAGTCTCAAACACAATACTAGGTAGCACAAATCACCAAATGCGCAAGGAGACAAATCGAATTATTGCAATCTTTATGTAGATTTAATTTAGCCTTATATTATATAATATAATAAAGACGATATTTTCAGATGAGTGCATAGATGATACCAGCAGGCAGCAGCAATAAAAAGCAAGGTTTGTCATTATTGCTATATTGATTATCAACTAAGATAGTCTATATGGGATACAATGTATATAAATTTCTTCCATAGCTACAATGGATTATAGGGAGTTTTACGTTTAAGTGTTACAATTCATACTCACAAACTATAAATAATAATGTGATCACTATGTAGTGAGAGGGACATTGACTTTGATAGCAGCAAAAAATAACTGCTATCAAAAAGATGCTCACGAGCAAATCAAGGAACGGCATCTGCTCTCTCAAAATGTTTTACTGACAGAAAAAGCATGTTTGTCAATAGTTCTGACATTTAAGTCTCCTTGTGCAGTATTTCCCTACTCTCCAAGCAGAGGCTTAGCCTGAGTATCATCCGTATTCTACCGGGGCTCCTTACACTCGCTACCCCTAAAAAATACTACACTGTACTAGTATGTTTTTAGGGAAGTGAGTGTAAAGAGCCCCGGTAGAAATACGATGGTACCCAGGCTAGCAGAGGCTAGTCTACGGCTTAGTTTGCGACATCCTCTTAGATATTTTTGCCAGGATTTCTAGTTCTCTTTTGTTTCAGTAGGTGCAAAGAGAAATCTGAGAAAAAAAGAAAGCCTGACAAAGGCCAAAGACTAGCAGGGGCTAGTCTTTGCTTGAACTCGGAGTAGTACTATTACTACTATTTCCTGTCGGACTTTGTCGGCGACACACAGAAACAATCTAACCCTCCAAATGATTACCAGCATATCTCAAAGTCAAGCGTTCTTCACTCTCTTTTCCAATTTTGTTGTGACACAAATCTAAACCTTTTAACCACCTCAACTCTAAAAGCTCTACCGTTTACATACGTTTGCCTCTCATATCTTTTCACCTATTGCGCCCCTCATACCGTACGTGACCTTGTAGCTAGTGGAAGGTCGTTACTTGACCTTGAAGGGGACACCTGTCCTGTCGTCGCGATGTCCTAGGTTAACAAGACCACGCGAGGAATGCTTGCTACGTGCCCCAACAGTCTGGTCTCAATCAAGCGGGGAGTGAATTCCAATTCGGCTGTGTACCCCTGCCAAGCCAGACATCTGTTCCAAACTTTCATCAAACGTATGATGTAGATGTGCGAAGGAGTGAAGGCACCTGGTATTGTAAATTTCCTCGACAATACTTTGTTCTTGTATCACCTAATTGTTTATGTCCAATATTGAATTTAACTCACTAGCCTTCCTGACCCATTCTGCGTGCAATTTAAAGTTGAAACGGTGTTCCTACCTAGGACGACTTTAATCTCTTAATTTCATACCCCCTCCCATCCTTGACGTAATACGACCAATTCCTTTTGACCTTTACGTCCGACCTTGGTGTTAAAACCGCGTGGGATCATGACAAGGAATGCGCGGCCCGTCTCCTTAAATATTGACCTGACATTCCAGCTCTGTGTCTACAAGGTGGCCGGCGGTATTAAATGTCGCAGTCGGTTTATCGGAAGACGAACAGGAGTAGAGTAAAAACTGGCGCTCTTCCAATTAACTCTTTCCCCTCATTCCTTTATCTTCTAAACTCAAGAGAGGCACACACAACTTCTTTCGGTCTGAACGCTTTCGGTCTTCGACGTTCGCGTGCTGCTTTTATTGCCACGTACGTGTGAACCGATGCCGATACTTGTTTGCTGTCTCTATACAAAACCAAGAGCACGCTGGGACTCGTGCAGGATCGGTTATTTCATTTCCCCTCGCCAGAGGAGAGAAAAGTTGTGCGGACTTTACGGCCTCTGGTCGTCAAGCAGGGTGACGGCATTTAGCGGGAACTTCGGGCAAGGACTGATGCGGCAGGTCGCTGAAGGTATGCTGAGGGGAAAAAGCTTCATAAGCTATGCATAGGTCAGGGTTATGCTGATAGGGGTGTTTAAACTGGAGATGATAGACATTGAAGGTAGCTTCACTCGCTCTCACTACAGCCACGCTTCGTTTTATATATATGAACTTCTAGTGCACCGCCTGATTGATCAGTGAGAAATTGTTCAACACAATTGTTCAACTTTGAAATGTGTGAGCGTAGTTCTTTTTATAAGGCTAGACGAACAGATTTTACGGTTTGATAGTCAGATTGAAGGAAAGAATCAACGCCAAGGAGCTTGAGGGAAAAAAAACGGTGATATTTTGCACGTGTTGCCAACGGGTCGGCTATACCCAGCTCGGCACTACTCTCCAAGCAGAGGTTCGGCTCCGACTGATTTTTGACATTTTAAGACGTTTTCGTTTGTCGAGCTTTCTATTCTGTCTACCAGCCGTGGAAAATGTTACAAAATAGAAAGCACGACAAAGAAAGCATAAAAAGCTTGAAGGGTAGCTTGGCTCCACGGTTGCCTGTCTTGCCATGTGCTTGACTTTTTTCCGCATAACGGGTACATGCAAGTAAATGGCGTTGTTTCATGCTGCAATGTACTGTGGAAAATTTGTGAATGTTTTCATTAAATTTGTTCTTATTACATGTGCAGATCAAACTGTGTCTTGGGACACCCTTGTAGAGATGGATGAAGACATACTTGGTAAGACTTTTCGTTGTAAAATAGTTGTCATCCGTGAATGTGCAGTGTAGTATAGGCATTTACCTGCAATTTGTCTCGATACTGCAAGATGTCGCTTCTTACATTTGCCTTTTCTCTGCGAGCTCGCATGATTCTTGACGTAATCTTTCTCGCCATCAAAAGAACTATTTGTGACTAACAATTAAGGAAGAATCCTACGTCTGCCGTCTGTAACTTGTTGATTCTCGATTGCCTCCGCGAATTTCGTGATTTTTTTATTGTGAAAAATATGTCTTCTCTTTGCACATTTAAACACCCACTATCAAGTTGATAGTTTGTGAATATTCCAAGAAACTTTTGAAGTTGACGATTTCGTGTGAGTAAATGGACCCCCTCCCCCGCGACAGTTCTTCATTTCTTCATTAGTTCTGAGAAGTGACAGTTCTGTCACCAGAGGTTCCGTGAGGGCTTCCGGAAAACGATCATTAGCCATTCGCCGGAAAATTACGTTCGGCCTTGGCGCTAAACACCCAAGGGCAATAACCAAATAGCTTTTGTCTATTCGTCTGTACTTCGATAATATGATATCATCATTTGTCCTTTGCTATATTTGCTTGTCCTCTTGGTTTGATAAAGAGATATACCTTTTTAGTAAAGTTTGATAAAGTTATAAATTGGCTGCGGATTCAGTATCTTGAACTTTGCCAGATCTAAGACAAGAAAGGAAAAAAAAAGAAGGAAAGGAATGTTTAAGCTGTTTAAGTTTTGTATGCGGTTCAAAATCTAGAGATTGGTAATCTTAAAATGGAAGTAAAAGAATTTTTGCTAAAAAGTGAAAGGCACTTTAATTGTGTCCTTTGTATATAATAAACTTGTTGCTTTATATTTCTCAAGAGTGGTTTTGCGTCTGGTTCGACCGTTTTTAGGGCATTTGTTTCACATCATGTGATTAATTGTAATAGTTTGTTGAATCATGTATAGAACGTCGCTAACAACGAATATCCAAATTATTGCTATCATATCTCGAGTCGCCATCACCCCCCTGTCAGGCCGTGCGCGTGGCTCCGCCCAGATCGGCGGCGGCTCCTTTGATCTTCTCCGCAGCATAAACTGTGCGCATTCCGTGCATTCCGGACCGACTCGCTGTTTTGTTCGGGGCTACCTGCCCAGTTCCCCCGCTCTCCTCACAGGCACGCACACGTACAGCCCAGCCGCCATTTTTCTGGACTTTCGCCACCGTTTCTTCCCCCGGTAAGACAGTTCCTATCCCTTCCGCCGCACGTGTTGTGTTGGTATTGTTGAAACGGACTCGTTCAAAGCCTGTTTAATTTCGATGTCAACTGTAGGTTACAAAAACACGCCGAGCCGTGGCTTTGTTTGGGCCACAGCCGGGGGTCTACCCTGACCTGGTGTCGCGATCAAACTCAGGCCAGCTTCCGGCAGGATTTCAACGTTTTCCTGTGGAATTTAGATCTGAAGGAGGTGGGGTAGGGAAAGAGCTAGGTCAGTCTGGTGCCATGACTTTTGGAAGCGCCACATTCCTTGAAAATTGGCTCACTTCCTTCTGTAGTCCGCGCGAGGAATGTGGGTTCTCTCTTCTCGCCAGGACCAGGTGCGATCTTTCCCCGCGTGTTAGCCCAGAAACTCGGCAAAGTCAACATTTTCCCACATCGTAAACATCCAGAGTAAGCCCCAGTACTGTCAGATACAAGTTCACAAGGAGTACACGAGGCAAACTGTGAGATTTTAGACGTGCTTTCGTCAAGTATGCTTTGTTGAGTGGTGTATCTAAGGGGGAGGGGGGCACAGTAAGAAATTTGTGTACAAAAGGCGGAAGTGTTTCGAGATAAGACGGTCGTTGGAGGATCTTGTGGTTATTGTTGTGTCTTTCTAGACAGTCCTTTGTCTTGCGATCGTGCCTGGGCTACGCAACGCGTTGTAGTAATGTTTTGACGTGATTTTTGTTTCTTTTGATCGTGAAAATTGAACGGAAACCACCAATTCTTTTGTCTCTTTGTCCTGTCATTGTATGGTGATTAACCATGATTACATAATCTAACCAAGGATGTTATAAATATTATAACCATAGTTCCTGCATGCATTCTTTTGTGTATTTAGTTCAATGCTTCAGTTTTTATAGAAACTACTGTATCGTTTTTATAGTAAATAAACATTCTGTCTTTGTGAACTGTAGCAGGTAGTTTTTCCTTTGTCCTCATAACAAAGTCAAAATATACTGGATTGTCTGAAATAAATTTGTTCTGTTGAATACTTATAGCCTGCTCTAATATTTCAATAGCTACATGTATAACGTTCATGTTTTGTTCCAGAGCAGAAATTATATATTATATTAGAGGAAAGCACGCGCTTTCAAATGATGTAACGTTACACAAATAAAAATTCATTTTCAGTAACAAGATGACATGTATCACAATGACTTTCATAATAATAATAATAATCATCTGGTGTATTTTGCCAGCCAGTAGGTACCCAAAGTATGAGTAATGAGGCCGTTTTACGTCCCTCCCGGAAGACGATTTCGTGGAAAACTTCGTGAGGCTACAGCAATCCGGACGTCCTTGGTTGGTCCCCCATCCAAGCACTATCCGGACCGCGCGTTGCTTAACTTCCGAGATCGAGGGATCGGGTGTACCAACGCGCCACGCGGCCAACATGAAATTTTGAGAATAACTGACCAATTTAACTAAGAGGTGTTGATTTTATTCCAGATGAGTTGGGGATCACAAACAAGGAGGACAGAGCGAACATACTAGCGCTCGTGTCGGAGCTGTGCATCCGAGAAGACATTCCAGGGGGGGACGCTAAGGAAGGGGAATCCGCCGCATTACCCACAATTCAAGAAGACGTAAAGTACCCGCCAGTATCTGATTGGGATGCAAGAGGTATGTATCCATTTTTTTAATGTATTTATTTGAATACATGCATACTATGAAATAAACTACAAGAGTGAAGACCATCATTCTAGTTGTACAGGCCTGCAGCTGCCTTCTTTCTTGAAGACAGTTTTCAGCATGTGTGTGTGGCCCAGTGGTTAGTGACCCAGCTACAAAACCAAGTGGCCTAGAGTTTGAATCCCATCCTTTTATGATGACTTCAATTTCAGTTGTTGCTAGTGAATTGCTTGTTTCAGGAAGACATTTTGTGCCATTTGAAATTGAACAGTTTAAGTAAATACAGGGTTGTAGTGTTCATTAGGATAATGTATGTCTTGTATAATGGCTTGAATAGCAGGTCTTAAATGTTCTTATAAAACAAAATAACCATGGAGTATTAACTATTATGCAGTGATGAAAAGTCTGCAGTATGCTTTAAATCTGAAATATATCTGTCCTATGTAGTAGTATTGTAGTAGTAGTAGAACTTAGAATTAATAGTGTGGTACTAGTAACCATTATTTGATTTCTTTGTGAGGAAACTTCAAGATTCACTCATTTCTTTATCTAGACAATTAACTAAACAGTATAATTCAACTTGTCAAAGCTTTGTTTTATTCAATTATTGTCACTTAGATCTACTGATCCAGTTGTTAAAAAACATGAGCTTGCTTCCCTCGACGTTACAGTAGTTGTTGTCTAAAGTCAAGGTGGTCTTTAAATTTAAAGATGGCGACTTCTACCCAGCATGCAACTCTACCTTGACAGACAAGTTTTGTTCAGCAATGACATCATCTCAATTCCGCACTGATTACTGCCATCAAAGATCAGACTTGTTTTCATGCTTTTTTCTTTGCCCTGGGGAAATTCGAGTGGTGCAATTTTTGCGGTATGTATATTACTACAGGTGGTTAGTTATCACAATACGTTTCTGTCACTCTAAAAAATTTGACTCAATTTTAAGATAAGAAATGTCAAGGCATCTTTTATGATTGTGTAGCCATTTGTGATAATGTATCAGACAAAGGTTGTGGTATTCATAAAAACTGTGATATCCCAGATTGCCTATCAGGACAATCTAGCTTTTCTGCATGGCTGGAATATTTTTGGTGTGACGACTGATTGTGATTTGTCATTTCGATGATAAATCATCTGTCTTTGCTCAATCAAACGTGTTGATATCACTTGACCGACGAGTTCTATCTCACGTCCCATGTCGTTTTCCGGTTGACATCGCAGCGGGGATCTGGCCTACGCGCTCTTTGTCATACAGGGCGAGAAGAAACGTCGACCATGATATATCCGTGCTGGCGGGCATCGGAAAAACCTCAGGTGAAAACTTGTTGTGCTTGTTGTTGTTATCAAAACAGATAGACTCCCGTCCTTGAATCTAGGGCTTACTTTACTGTGAGGACTGAGTGAGTGGTGCAATGTTTGTTGAGGATCTTAAAGGAATGGATCTAGGTGTCTCTGTCCTATTTCTTGGAAGATTTGGGGATTGTCTTAGCCGGGTTAATGCCCTCTTGTTGTTTTGGTGGGCCAGCCTGGCTGGTCAGCCCAGGCCTGGCTCACGTCATTTGCATGTGTCGTTGTCATGCTCTAATTGTGGTAAGAATGAGGACGGCGCCTGTCGCAAAGTGTTGGGAAACTTGTTTGTGCCAGAGGGTGGAATGTCGAGAACAATTCTCTGAAAGTTTTTCTAGTGGGGCTTGTGCTGTTCTGATTGGAATAATTGGGAAAACAAGCTGCCACTGCATGTTAGAGAGAGTAAAAATTATTTTCGAAAATGGTGTTACAGAAAATCTTGAACGTATGATTTAAGATACAATCCAACCTGTACAAGTGTTACATCATAAGGACAACCTGGCATATCGTTGATATGTGACCACTTTTTGGCGGTCCCTTTATTATTATTATAGGTAATTTTTTTCCCTTTGACACAAATTTTAGAATCTTGTCTATACTGACCAGATTTTGTCAGTCCTGAGTAGCTTTGTGGGCAGGTTTGACCGTTGGTAATAATAGAGAGTATGTCTATTACAAAACATTTAACTTTCACATAATAACAGTTGTTTACGAGTGATCTTTTAGTTTTTGTGTCAAAACAGAGATGAATAGACAGAAGTGTTCACTCACTTTTCATTGTTTTTTTAAATACTATAATGGTATGACTTCCAATTAAAAAATTGGCCAGAGTAGTAACTGTTTCATCATTGATGGGGAATATGTCTTTTGATATTTGATCTGGAGAAGCGGGTGCCACTGGTATGGCAGGACTATGTCTGTTGTGTGTAGCATTTGGATGCCTCGAATGCTCGGCCAAGGGAAGTATGAGAGGGATGTGTATCGTCCATATGCAGACAGAGGCGTGGGAATGGACCACGAGAAGTATTTTCTTAGAAAAGGGATCGTACTATTCTTATCTGAATGCCATGGATAGTTCTCATTTGTTTGTGCTGCAACTATTTTATTTTGATGTGTTTGTGAAGACAAAACATGTAGCTGTCACCTGAGGTTTACCAACAGCGTTGTAGTTTTTTGTTGGTAATTGGTGGAAAATGATGTTGTCAGGACAAAGAGTTAAATCTATGAGCTCTGATAACAACACTAAACCCCCAGCAAATGCCAGGGATATTTGTATTGGTCACCAGATGAGAAGGAGAGATGGGTGAAATGCTTGGGCCGAGAGATGTGGCACTTGTTAATGTATACCGTTACTGTAGTAGAGATTTTTCAGGACCGAGGGGAGGGGGGCTGTGTGTGTGTTTTTTCCCGTCTGTGGAGAAGTTGTCGCTTCTCAAACAGTGGTTGTTTCGTCAGCGAGGTGCCAAGCGAATTTGAGACTGTTAACACGTTCAGTACACAGCATTCCTCGGAAGTGGCCAGGCATGTTTGCAAACAAGAGCGCGCACATGTCGACTTCTTATTACGCGAAAAAACGTCCCTAGAAGCATAAAGGAGGGCTGTATTGTCTGCCGCGCTGCGTGGATGTGTGTTTTGAGAAGCGCTTTTACAGGCGTCGTACCGTGTGGCATGTATCAAAGGGAGGAGCATTCCTCCAGCTATTTGTTGTCAGGACGAGAAATGCCACCCGGAATTTAGCGTGAATTCTCGGTGTCGTGACCTGGGACGTGAATCTGGGGTGCAACGTCCCCGATGCCTTTGGGACAATGTTTGTCCATTCCTCCTCTGTTTATCCCCAAACATGTGCCACATAACTCGAACGTATACAATACTTTGCCATATTTAGGGAGGGAAGTCACAAATAAAAAAAACACCATGAAGGCATTTGCACGCATGCAGCGTGTTAAAACTGGCTTCATGAGAATTAGCTCTACGGATGTACGAAGTGGAATTTTTAAGCTGTTGTTTCTTTCAACATGAGCTTGGAGATTTGTGTTTGGACTATTTAAATGGGAGGAACCTGTTCTTGTAAGTATGAAGGTAGTTGACAGTTCACTGCGCAGTAATGAGGTGGATATGATTTGTTGTATTGTTTGTGTGCAGGCTGACACGTAGTGATCATGAAGGTCATTTTCCCATCGTTGTCTGTTCGAAGAAAAGGTGTACTACCTCTGCATTTACCTTCGTGTGTGTCTTTAATAGCTTGGCCATGAGGTATTATGATGCAGAGATTTTGATTAAAAGAACCTTGTATCAATCAAAACAATAGGTACAAACCAATTGATAGTACATACATGTATACTATTAATAGCCTTCTTCCAAAATATGTTGTTTTCTAATGTTACAACAACTACTAATCCTGACACAACAATGTTGTCTTATTCATTTCTAGTCTAATTTAGATAATTGTTAAGTCCTTTTAACTTTGCCATTCCAGTCTTGATGACTAATGTAAGGTTTTCTTTTCTAGCTCAAGGTGTCACTTTCTTTCTATTTACTTGCGGCATTCCCCGCACTTTCTCCCAATGACTTTCCAAGCCCTGGGTTGTATTACAGTAGAAAGTGCAATAGTATACCTTAACAGCGGCATGTTAGAAGAAAGGGGAACATACGCACGACCTTTGTTGGATGGTACGTTCCGTCGGAAATGCTTCATGCATGTTGTCATGATACCGGACGATCCCGTGACAGACTTGTCGTCTTTTAGCAAGGCTGACATGTTTTTCTGACTCCTGGATGCAAATTCCAAAATGCCACATATTTTCCAACTGCAGTCACCCCTAGTAAGGGGATAGATATCTATAGAACAGATGTTGAGGCCACAGTTTAACAACAGGCCTGCCGCACTGTCACAACGATAAGGATGCAGTAAAATACTTGTCATTTCAAAGTTTATGTTAAAGTAAGATATCCCCATAACTTCTACAGTTCATCAGAAACAAAAACATGGTTTAAAGTTCTAACAACTAGATTTTGCTACAAACTAATAAGTGTCTTTCAAAATTTCAAGTGACTTGTAGATCATTATATTTCACTTATTTAATTGTTATTTATAGGTAGTCAATTGTAATGGTAGGAATTTAGTATTACAGATAAATTGTATTAAAGTTTTAGAAGCTTTCATTGCATCATATGTGTAGATGATACATGTATACTGGAATTTGAATGTTCATTGGTCTTTTTTTTTTATCAAAGTTGAAAATGGTCCTAGATATAACATCAGCTTATTTCAAAAGTACTGGTTAGACTATGTAATGTAGGTGTTACTGCTTTCCCTGTGGTAGTGGTTAGTTGGGTGAGGATAGTGATATGCCAAGAAGGCCATGCATCCTCGCTTGGGGAGACAGAGAGCTGCAGGTTTGTATGGAATGTCCCCCGGGTCCCGGGCCTTTACTAAAATACTGTGGCAGATATGCAGGCCTGTATTGTAGCTATAGCACTGCTACCACTTGTATCGTGGAGCTGTTCATGTAGCTGGACAAGTTACAAGTGTGGATTCTTAGAAAGGCTGTATTCTGAATTTGTAATGTTTTTTTTTCAGGATGAATGTTGCTGTTTAAGTAGAATTAATTTTGGAAATTTCTCTACAGTAAGTCCCCTGAAGTTGAAAAATGTGGCGATGCAAGTCATGATTTGTCCTTCAATAATCAAACCTTATTTGTTCCATTTGGATACAAGAATGTGTCCTTGAGACAGTTGCGTAATGGATGTTGTTGTTTGTGTAGTGACGTCATTATAATATTGTTGTTTTGTTTGTGTTGGTGTAGGTTCCAACTGTTGCGAGAAAGGTCACTACAACCTGAGCAAGTATCCATACCTGTCTGAGGACAGCGGAATGAAACCGCACCACTACGCACAGCAGCAACACTGGGGTTACCAACAGGGCGGGGCGCCTCTCGGTTACCATGGCGCTGTGACGCAGCCTGACTCCGGGTACTCGACGTCGGTTGAGAATCTGTCCATCGAAGACAAAAGGACACTGCAGGAGCAACGTCGGCAAGAGCCGCAGGGACAGGAGCAGAGATTGGACGTCACATCGGAGTCCAGGAGCAAGGAACGCCTGCCAACGTACGAAGAAGCGAAAAAGCAGCTCGAGGCACAGAAACAACCGAGAGACGCGAGCCCCGTTATTCCAGAGACGAGCTGCATCGCGAGTAGACAGGTGACGCAGCAGACCAGCGCGTTTTACGTCACAGGGAGCACGAACGTTTCGAGACCGGAGAAACAACAGACATTGAGTTCCAGTTCTTGGCCAAGTGGAGCCTGCGCCAAGCCCTCGTTAAGCGAACGCATCCGGGACTTGACCACGGAAGAGGAAGGGGAAGAATTTGGAAGAATGCTGCGACAAAAGCTGCTTGCTGAGAGGCCGCCGCGGAGGAAAGACAAAGACGGCTGGCAAGTCACAGATTTGGACTCTACCGACATTCCAGATAAAAGGCGGTCGAAAGAGATTTGTCCCCAGAGACCGCCACCTCCGAGAAGTTACAGCCCACCCCCCTACAACCCCGCCCCCAGCCAGGACTATGTACAACAACAACAACAGCAACAACAAACAACAATGTCACAACAACAAACAGCAAGGTCAGCACCACCGCCACAACAGCAAATTAGCCACCATCTTGGGAACCCCAAGAAGAGTGTTCGTAGTAAAGAGGAAGACGTGGACTATAAGGTGGTTGCGTACAAGATGCAGCAGATGGTTCAGGTGTTGTCAGACGAGAACAAGGCACTGAGAGAAGAACTGGAGGTGTATTACAAGAGAGTAGAAAAACTGCAGAAGGTGGGCACATTTTTTGGATTGGGAGAAAATCCTCCAAACCTTGGCTCCCTCTTGTAATGTGATGTGGTAATTTGGTTTTAATTTAGTGACACCTAACTAATATACTGGTAGTTATTGTTTCCTGGCAATGTAGGAAATGATGGTTAAGTTAAACTTTCCAAAACATGAAGGCTTTGAATCTCAAAACTATCATCTTAACCCATAGCCTTCTTCAGCATATCTGCTTTAGGCCGCACAATTTTCTAATCAATGAGTCTTTATTTAACTGTCAGTAGAGTACAAGATATGTGTACAACTGAATAATGATGATTTGTGTACTTACGATGACATTTTTTGTTTGTTTTTTGACCAGTTTGAGATGGAGATCAAGAGAATAACGGACGCCCATGACAGACTGGTCCAGTCCACCAGTAAGAGAGAAGAGTTGGAAGGTCAGATGAGGACAAAACTCAACACTGAGATTAAAAGACTACAGGACACCAACAGAACACTCAGAGGTATGGAAATATATTTTATTAATATATTGTTACATTCTTGTAGCTTATTTCTCTGGTGTTACCTGTATCAAAAGGAATCACAGACTTATTCCATTTCATGTTAGAAATTAATATACAGGAAATTGTGTTCATTTGTAAACTTATTGTCCATTAAGAAAGAAAATGGCATGATTTATAGTAATGAATTAATGTTACTAAACAATACTTCATGCGCATAATTGGCACTAATGGTGTAATTGACAAAGGATATCATGCCTACTAAGCATAGATGGCATCTTTAGGTGATTTCTGCTTCGAAACTTATGTTTTGATTGCTTCTCGAGCACCATTCATGATGACAAATATTGAAGCCTGTAAAAGTTAATTAGTTAGGAGCAAATCTCATGTAATGTTGGAATAATTTTGATGTTTTCCCCCAATAGAACAACTTGAGGAGTCCTGTCATCAGCTCGCCCAAAGGCAGGCCAGTGCAGAAGAAGATGCCAACTTGAGAAAAGAACTGAGCAGAAAAGAGACCTTAGTACAACAACTCATAGCTCAAAGTAAGTACCAACCCGGCACTGCCTCTGAGGAATGTTAAAACTCTCTAAAACTTGACAACAAAGTTTTTGGTTCACTTCTCAGCTTTGTCACAGGAGAGGTTGCTGTTATCCATTTTTTGGCAACAAGGAGAGGAAAGGAGATTATTTTAGCGCCTGTCAAAAGCCTTTGAGAAATCAGGTGTGGAACTTAAGCCAGGTATGGCCTTTCTCTGCTGGGAGAAGTGAAGTGGCAGGGTAACCCGATCCTAATGGCCCTCCTAGGCTTTCTGTCCACTTCTCGGCTCCGGAATGTGACCTTGGGCGCACACATCAACTGACCCACAAAATGGCCGCCTTTCATCAGGGTAGTGAACCCAACATTTCTGCCCCGCAGTCAACCGTGTTTGTTTGGACAAATAGTCGTTCTTAATTTTCTGTTGCATTTATTGCTGACAGGTACAAATTATGGACATTACTTAAGTTTTGAACTAAAACAAACAAACAAAATACTTAAGTTTGTGAAGTGACATTAACTGCCAAGCAAACATAAAATAAACTAGATTGGCAAGCATAATGACATTGAGGTATTATAATCATCTCAGCCATGGTAACCAATAGGCCTGTTTTGAAATTAAAGTAGGTCTTTGTTGATCGAAGTACATCCGTAATGTTCTTCTCTTCCTCTAATTAAAGCTGGAATGTTTATGACTGACGTGTGAAACTAACGTTCTTGTCGTTGCTGTGGTGTATTGGGTAAGAGGAGTATTTGACAAGTGCCCTCTACCGAGCCAATCAACATTCCTCACATAATTGTTGATTAATTCAGCGTTGGATCCATAGAGACGAAACAGCTGTGACGGCATGGTGAAAGTCAACATTTGCTTGGAAAATACCCGCAGGCTCTCTTCTGTAGTGGGTTTTTAGGTCAATTTGAATCTTTATTTGGAGAGGATTTTACTGCAAATCGAATTGTAACCTCTTTTTTGGCGAAAAGATAAAAGAAAGTTTTGCACAAGAGTTCCCCGAAAAGTAAAAATAGCTTGTTTTTTTTACCCCTTTGAATTCTATGACACTGATCATGTATCCCAGGATGGAAGTCGCAAAAGATTTTACCCCCCCCCCTCCACTGCGTACCAAAATTGAGCCAATTTACACTCTTTTTTGTTAATTGTTATTTTTGTATGGGCAAGATAATGGGAGTTCCGTGTCTTTCTTATGTCATAGAAGAAGTAATTGTGGCAAGAACTTCAAGAAGTCGTGATCTGTTTACATTAATATTGTCTTTACCAGTTGCGTTAAATGGTTGTGTTAGACATATTTGTTTTTCCTTAATTGGCCAACAGGTTTTGTAAAGAGGTCATAACGGTGGTTATATGTGCTTAAGGTAAATGTGGACTCTGAGGTAGAATTAGTTTTCTTTGTGTTGGGTGGAAAAAGAGTAAACAAAACTTTGAATTCTCTCAAACAAAGGACACTTAAAATTTGCCATCATTGCCATCAAATTTCAGTAACTACATGTGCAATTATACATGAACAATATTCATGTTACTATATGTATAGAAAGAACATATATTATATGTTGCACTAATACAAACGTATTATTCCAAAGTATACTCCTGTACAATACAAGCAAATCCAGTACCAAGTTGCAATTTAAGGCTTTCAGCATGCGAGCCTTGAAATTCGGAAAATAGCTTTTAGATTACAAGTAACTTATGTTCAATGGATCATGTCTCTTTGCTAGCACCAAACTTGTCAGGTCTGTACAAGGTGGCAGCGGGTGAAGTCTGTGGTTTTATCCGCATTCCTAACATTGCCGCTCTCTCGCAGACAAAGACCAGATGGGGATGAAGGCCAGACTGGAAATGGAACTGACGGCGACCAACGCAACGTTAAACGACCAACGATCGCACATCGAGATCCTGGACAAGGCTCTCTCCAACGCGCAGGCCAATGTGTTGAGATTAGATGAAGAGGTGAGGTCCCCAAGTTATCATTTTCATTCCAACTACAAATATGAGTGTAAACGAGCCTGAGTAAGTGGTTATAGACACAACAAAATGTTATTTAATGCTGATAACTAGTTACCACACAAAGTGCTAGTTATCAGGGAATTTGTTTGTGGACAAGGCCTCGGTCAGCAGGGAGTTACATATCATGGGAGAGGAATTTGGGTACTATTTTCAATGGACTCTGGGTGAGCAGATACAGAACAGATTCCAGGAATACTTGATGCCCTCCAGCCATTGTTTATCAGTCTGTATCAAATATCTTACTATATTTGACATGTCTAAAATACCTTTCTGGCTAAAGCTTAACATGAAACAAATGTTTTGCCAGCATTGTGGTAAAGGAAAGTATTTTCAGTTTGGTGTTGCGCATATTTGAAATTCTGTGACAAATGCAATACTGGGACAACTAGTCATTGCTTAGAGGGCTTTCAAAGTAAATATCACGTAGTAAAATCACTTTGTGTGTTTCAAGATGAACCTAGCCTTTAATTTTACACCTATGTGAATCAAAATGTTGCCTTAAAAACAAGGATTATTTTAGACATTAACACCTGCCGTTTTTTAAAATCTAGTGTCGGAAGAAGCAGATCTACGCTGACAGAGTGGATAAGTTGCAGAGAGCGCTGACGGCACTACAGGCTGCATGCGAAAAGAGAGAAGTGCTGGAAAAGAGATTACGAGCCAGATACGAACAAGAGCTGGAAACGCTACGAGCCCAACAGGTAACATTGGTCTCTATTGTGACATATTTCATCAGTTAGGAAGAGGGAAAAATGTTGAATTGTGAAGAAATATAGTCATTATGATAACAAGGAACCAGTGTTGATCTTTGGAAATAAATGTTTTAATTCTTAATAGATTTTGCTAACTACTCGTGGAAATGCTTTGGCTTAGGAAATATAAAGATTTTTCAAGAATCTTTGGCACTTAGATATACAAGTTTGTATTGCAATGCCCCTAGCATATGCATTTCAAACTGCAGACTACAGGCATGTACATTCTTCTTAAAAGATGGCAGGGACTAACGAAACTGAGAAAAAAGCACTGCCATATTTTTGGTATATGAGTTTTGTGTAGTTGTTGATGCATGTTGATGCATGATGGACGTCAAGTTATCCATAACTTGTGAACTAAGAGCCGTTCTGTCGTACCACAGGGTGCCCAGGCGGCGCAGAATGCTGACGAGGGCGTTTCGGAGTTGGACGGACCAAACAACAGCCACGTTCTGATGGACCTTCTGAAGGAGAAGGAGGAGCGGATCCTGGCGCTGGAGGCGGAGAACATGAAGTGGCAGCAGAAGTACCTGGAGCAGAGCGCGCTGCAGCAGTGTGAGGTCGCCGCCGCTCCCGTCACCAAGTACGTGGATTAAATACTGTACATGCACTTAAGTTAGCGAGGATTTACTTTCGTGGGAAAGCGGGAAAGAGGGCTGTTCGCGGTGGTTTTAAGTTTGCGGCAGCACCATTGACTGCAATCTCATACTGTAATCTATGGTAAAATGTTTGCGGTGGTTTCAAGTTCGCGATGAAGTGGATACCGCAAAAAACACAAACATAAAACCGCCGCAAACATTTCTGCATTTACAGTACTTAGTCTTGTACTTGAGGCTGCACCAGTATTGAGCAGAGATAAAAACAGAGATTTTGTATTCAGTTGGTTTTGTTTGTTTGTCTTAGTGTGTGTCCACAGTAATGTGGATATTGTAGAGTGGCAGCCTGCCAGGCAGAAATGGTGTACCGGTTACGTTAAGGTCACATTTCCAAACTGGGTCGTTGGCATGGTTTGTGTATATTTCTAAGTATGCATTTTTATTTTTCGTCTCCTAAAACAGCCCCAGTTTTGAAATTTGACCTGATCATATTAGGATACTAAATTCTTTGAGAATTTGGAAGTCAGTGGTTTGGCTTTGGTCCAATGTTATAGAGATATTGTATTTAGCTGGTGTGTTTGTTGGGGTCACACTTACGCCAGGTTGTTAGGGTTTTAGAGCTTGTTTTTCTTGTTTCTTTGACTGAATGAAATGAAACAGTTGTTGCAGAATGATACCATGCAAGTTTGACTCATAAAGACCTCTCTAACCCTGCCATTTTGTTCCCCCTTCCCTCCAGAGAGAGACTCCACATTGAAGAACCAGAAAGCAGTGAAGTTAAAGCAGTTCCGAGAGTGACATATGATCTACCAAGGCCGACAACCGTAGAAGCAAGGTCCGTTTCATTCTACACTTCTTAGACAGCCAGAAGTGACATTGTTTCAATCAGCAGTATTCATACTAGTTCTAGATATTATGTGTCATATTTCTTATTGATGTTGATCAATTATAGATTGGATTAAAGATTTATTTACTAGTATTTTCTTCTACCAGGGTAAGATTCCATCAGTGACTAGCACTGCTTTTCAGGGAGGCTCTCGGTCCACATACATACAATACAATATTTACAGAGCACAACATATCGTCCAACACCAAAAATATGACCTTACTCATGTCCATATCCGTGTTAAGTCGTTAAGTGTTGGAGGTCAGAGGTCACACAATTCTGGTCACACAAGATGCAATTGTTGATCAAGTCTTCACTCTCTCCCCTCAGGCTGAAAACGCTGAACATCGAGATGGCCCAGAAAGACGCCATGATCAGGGTCCTCCAGCAACAGTCGCAGGAGAAGGACACCACGATCTCCGCGCTGGAGCACGCTCTCCATCCGACCAGCCCGCAGCTTGCCGAGCAGCACCGCGGAATGGAAACCCTCAGCCCTGCCAGAATACCCACCATCAACAGGCCTGTGTCCGCCACTCAGCTTAACATCACGTCCGGCAGTATGGGAGATCTGCAGCAGACGAGGATATCCAGTTCCACCGGTGACATCGTCCCAAAGAAGTCTCAGTCTGCCACAAGTTTGAACAGCATGACCAGTATCGGATCAGCACAGGATCATTCAGGTGATAAATTCATTTCAATTTTTTTCTTCGGGTATCTTAAGTTTTCGTTCTTCAAACTTACGGGCAAAGTTTTGTAATTTTGTAATTTATCTTTGGTGTGTTGTTAGTAATTGATACTTTGTTCATATCTTGATGATTTACAAGATGGTGTGTCTACAGGGTTAGAGATTACAATTTTCGTGCCAACACGCAACAACATTCCATACTGACACTGCCATCCTATTTGTATTCACAGATTCCTCCTCAGAAGCTTCCAGATCCGACAGCAGTAAGAGAAGCAAAGACGAGCGGCTGAGAGAACTGAATCGGCAGATAGCAGAACAGGATTCTATCATCCGCCGACTACAGTCAGAGGCTGCCCATATTTGGAAATCATAGCCTGGCTACTTGACTTCTAACAGGCTGGCAAACTCACTGGGCCAAGACAGGGAAAGGTGTTTGCCAAGTAGAGGCAGTACAGCACTCCATTTTGTTAGGAGACGTCAACTGATCCTTCGAAATGTCAGCTGTCACAGAGGAAGGTGGAAAAAACTTTTCATGGTCCATTCCATTTCAAAAGTTGACGGGTGATATTGTTTTTATTTTATTGAAAGAGATGGGTCCTTAGGATGATTTTCATACAGGGGGACTAATGGTGACAACCCCTACTTTTGAAATGGAATAGCCCTTACATCATCTTTTGAAGAAGTTTGAATCGGTAGGGTGTCAGTGAAATTTTGACGCTTCTTTTGTGAAGTGGCACATGAGAAAAGTTATTGATTATTTCCATTGTGTTTTAGAATCATTCCCTTGTAGATCCAAGGAAATTCCACTCTTGTGCAGTATGAAATCCATTAAAATAGCTGCAAGTATACTTATTAATCAACGTGTAATATTATTTTGTAAATAACTGTGATATTCTACTTTTGTGCAAGACACAAATCAGCTGTCCCCTTGTTTTCTTTCTGTATTCTTTATTTAATTTTTCAACATAAAGGATTATATACAACCAGATGTACCACTGCTGGATTGTAAAGCTAATATTTTTTGATTTACCTATGTGTAGAATTACAGGGGAAATGTTGGGTATCTTTGTGTAAGAGGGTTAGAAAAGGTGGGAAATAACTTGAAATCCTGTATTGCCTTACTAAACTGTAACCAATGCCCATATAAACCATCCATTTAGTGCTGCACCTTTATGTGTGTGTGATGAATTATGAAAATGATTTTTGCTTTTAAGTATGAGACACACACACTTATTTCTGTTAGAAATTATATTAGCGAAGACAACAGTTTTTCTTTGTCAGCCTAATATTAGCTTTCTTGTTTTAGCCCGTTGTATTATTTCAGATTGGCAGGCCAATATCTATCTTGGGCAAAATAAGGTACTCGCGAATAAATTTTCATTTGTATTGAGAATTCTTCAGGCAACATTTCTCCCACATCTTATCTTACATTCACATTGTACTCATGTCAAGCATTTTTGATATCCAGTTATTAACTTAAAAAGACAACACAGTACATGTACTTGTGTATATGTAGGGAATTCTGCAATTGTAATATTTTGGTAGGCAATACTTCCTGTAAACATGTTTCTTATGATAACTAAATTTATACATGTATCATCCTACATATCACTGAGACACAGAAAAATGTTAAAAGTCAAAATATGTATGTCTTGTCTACACCATGAAGGAGGTATTTTTTATCATTTGTACTTTATTTTGTAGATCTGTCACTATACGAGTAGTATGTTAAAATGGAAGCCAGTTGATACTGGAAGTATGACTAGTGTAAATGGAGTCATGAATGATTTGAAGAATGGGCAGATAAAGTTAAGTGGAGAAAATGTTTTGAAGAAATGTATCTAGAGGACAATTTTGGGGTAAAGTTGAGAGGTCGTTCTTGATGAAGAGAGAAGATGAGTTGTAGAAGAGTGGTCTATTTTTATTTGTCGGTTGTACATATTCAAGTCAGAATAAAAAATGGTGACAAGGAGAGAGAACCTCTGTGTTGCTTGTCATGATTGCATCTTGACCCCTTTCTGATTGTGGAGAGTGAAAGGGAAAGGCAGGCTTGATGGGGTGCTTTTTGAAAAAAAAATGCTTATGATCTTTTTTTCTGGTTGTATCTAGTTCTGATTGTAACGATTTGTTGTAAGCTGCCACCATAGTTTTAGCAACCTTTATGGCGGATGCTTGCATGAAACTGGGTACAATAAAAATTGATATAAGCAGAAAAAAAGACATACGGCCCACTTCATACTTGTCACGTTAACTGTAGTACTAGACATTATAGTCTACTACAGAAGTAGACTACAGTCTACAATGTGTAGTACTACAGTTCCAAGAAACAAGTGTTAGGTGCACCTAGGCCAATAAGCTAAGGGAGGTAAAAGCCTGTGCATTTGTAAAAGGCATGATTTGTCCTGAAAGAAGATGTGTTGATAATCCAGGATAGTTAGCTAATAATCTAATTGAAATAGGGATAAACAGTACAGTTACTCCTGAAGTTGTTGAGATACTACCGATATAGCAGGAATTATTATTCTTGCTTGGTTTGTGAGAACAAGAAGACACAATGATTCAGTTTTCAGCTTGTCTTTTTACTTGCTTGCATGTAAACCACATAAAAATAGCGTGAAAATATATATATTTTAAACGGTATATTCCTACCTATTTCTACAAATTTTATTTTCCACATTATCTACAACCAATTTTATATACCTATCATCATCAGCTGCAAGGTCAGATGTGAGCCTTCTGAAACCTTAATTATACACTACTTCTTCATTGACAATTATAATCTAGCTATTGGTCTATCAAAGTAGCAGCATCAGTCTAAAGTTAACCATATCATCCTAGCTATTGTCTAAAAAATACGGTATACATAAAAAGTTGTTGCAGAACAGCCCCATTTGGAAGTAACAAAATACAAACATCACTGCCTTCCTGTATTTGCATATTGTGAAACATTGCTGTGATTTAAAAAAAAAAAACTTAAACAACTTAGCTACTTTTCACCAGTTATTTTGTTTACAAAAACCCTATTTATTCTCCCCACTACCCTGAGTGTATTGCACATTGCTTTGTGGACAGCTTCAGTGTCTTCAGACGTAGACAGATATACTCTTGACATTCTAGTTTATACAATGTGCTTCTGAAACTGTACAGCAGCCTGTATGTGTATTCCCTTTTTACCAAATAAATTACAGATCTGTTCTTTTCTAAACATAATGTAATGAAAGAAAAACACCTCTTATTTTGCTGTCTTTGTGAGGAAGCCACTTGTTTATGCCAGGACAGTGCAACAGAGACCTCTTTCAGTTTTCAGATGTACTGCAAGTTGTTGCTGAATTAGTGAGTTCCCTGGGCAGGCTTCGCCAATACCTCTCCCACCCACCCATTTTCTAAACAATGTATGAAAGAAAAACACCTCTTTTTTGCTGTCTTTGTGAGGAAGCCACTTGTTTATGCCAGGACAGTGCAACAGAGACTTCTTTCAGTTCTTAGAAATACTGCAAGTTGTTGCTGATTGTTGGTTCAATAATAGGTGAGTTCCCTGGGCAGACTTAGCCCATATCTCTCCCAGCCACCCCTTTTCTAAAAATAATGTATCCTGTCTTTGTGAGGAAGCCACTAGTTGTTTATGCCAGGGCAGTGCAACAGAGACCTCTTTCAGTTCTTAGAAGTGCTGCAAGTCGTTGGTTCAATAATAGGTGAGTTCCCTGGGCAGACTTAGCCCATACCTCTCCCAGCCACCCCTCCTAGCCATCCCGATCTGAGCAGAGTGCGGCATGTGGGTCTTTGGGATGGTCGGACTGGAGATGAACTGTCTCTCGTACGGGTCATACTCTTCATGCACGGGTGACGACGTGTAGCTGAAAGCAGACATGGCGGACTGTGGCCGCATGGTCGCCGCGGGAATGTGGTTCCCCACGGAGTGAGACAGGTGGTAGCTTCTTGGCGACGAGAACATGGAGTGAACACCTGGAAGAAGAACAACAGATGTCATTTTGGGGGGCCAGAAGTTAACTGAATTGTGCAAGATTTTTAACAAATACATAAATATGTTTACAATTGGGGAAACCCTATATATGTTCTGACAATGTTCCATCACCCCTACCTTCCACCCCTTTGTTCCTACAACCCTGATGATAGAGTTAGGAAATGTTAGAACAAAGGAGTGTCAGAACAATATAGGGGTTCACTAAACTATTTCCAATTAATCGCTTTTATCCATCCCTTCAAGTTATCTCCAGTGGTTGCTGTCCACAGCAAAAAAAAAATTACTGATACCATGACAGTTTCCTATAAACATTGTGCAATAATTATGTCTAGTCCTACAGACTGTCTGTATAAATTGCCCTAGAAAAATAACCCTGTTTTTAGTTTGACATAATCAATGATGATTTGTCTGCTCCAGGCTTTGTCTGTCCTGTTTTGTATTGATTTACGGTGCTGCTACTATGTCTTGCATTGTGCAGTTGTATTGACTATTGTTCCTCTCCCTTAAAAATCGATCTGTCTAGCAAAGGTGTTATACATTTTGACTTGAACATGGACATATCTATTGATGAAATGAAACTTAAATCCTAAATCAATCGTATTGATACATTTTACTCAAAATGCCATCATATTTCGCTGTCCCAGAGGCAGTAATATGTATTTACCAGGGAAAGCCTCCACTGCCTGGTCTTTATATGACCTGGTGACGCTGGCTGGACGTCTCGTTCTTGGCCCTGTGAGGTCAACGACAAAAAAACATTTGTAAATTTAAGTATGGAAAGATTCATGTGCATATAATCACACTGTGTAAATCTTAATGTTTACAAAAAAACATACATGTGTATCGGAAGAACTGTATGTTAACAGTACTTGTTTTACTGGGATTCATACAGATTGAGCACAAGTTTTATTTAAAAAAACAACAACAACAGATTAATCTTTCAATTCCATGATTATAAGTCAATTTTGTTTGCAAGTAGTGAAAACTATATGACATTGTGCGAGATGAAATGAATGAATGAAAGACAACTGAATGATTGAACAAATGAACAAATATATAAACTGATGTGAAGTGAAAGTTCACGAATAAAATCTTAACCGACTCACTTTCTCTTTCGCCGAACAGTAGCGGGTCGTATTCCGACACGGGACTGACGGTTCTGTACGGGTCGTGCGTCCACCTTCCCATGGTGCTCTCAAACCTGAGTCTGGAGGCGTGGAGAAACACGCCGTGTCCGTCCTTACACGAGAAGTAGTGACGTCCCAGGAACGTGCCGTTGTGTTTCCCAACTGTGAAAATCAGAACAGATGAATTAAATAAAATGTAATTCCTGCTTTTTTCAACTTACTCACGTTCATGGTTTTCATGGTGACCACTGTAACATTTAATAATAGATAATTTGTCTTGGTGACGATAACAAATAATCTGTTCACCACGAACATTTAGTTTCGAAAACAAGTTAAATTTTCTCAGACCATGAAAGTCTGGTACCCAAAGAAAAGTGAATTACAGCTGTATTACTTTGAGAACATGGGAGAGAAGTGTTCTGCTGTAATTTTACTTTATTGCTCATTCATCTTTCGAAGAATTCAGGAAACAAAGAAGAAAGGACCTTGATAATGCGTATTTTAGTCGTATTCCCTTCTGTAACTAAAACAGGCCATCAAACCTTACATGACATTTTGTAAACAGCAATATTGTGACTTGCGTTGTCTGTCAAATCAGTGCTTTAGAATTCCATTGATTGCCTACCTTGAAAATCGAACTCCACGCCCACCCAGTTGCCCCTCATCCCGTTCAGATGCCCGGTGTAGCGTACGGTTCCGTGCTCGATCGTCCCGTGATACAGCACCTCCACACGCTGACCAACGTGAACGTTGATGAATAAAACCATCGCAGTTTATTCCACAGGACTTGTTTTTAGTTTGATCTGGAAAAAAAGTAAAAAGGAATATTAAGATTCTAGTGATGTAAGAAAATCAATTTACAGCTCAAGTCTTGACAGTGTCATTCTGATTAATTTTCAATGGTCACATGATATCATGGCTAGCAGGTGGTCTGATTGTGTCAGAATCTGTAATCTACACAAACAACAATTAACCAGATGCCCCATAATTACTATAATTGCTGCAATTATGGCAATAATCAGTGCGGAACAGTTACACAACAAGATGTGTGCGTGTGTCTGTCTACTGATGAAACAAACAACTGAAATACTTCTAGAACTGATTCTATCAGTGTTAACCACTTGATAGATGAACTCTAACAACATTCAAAACACCACAACAAGTGCACGAGAATAGGTAAACAAACACAGACAGCTCAATCAAATGTACCCAAAACATATCAAATGGCCAGTGTCATTTCTTCCAGCATGTCCAAGCTTCTGCCATGCCACCTACTTGGTGTACTCTTATTTCATAACTGTAATAAGATTTCCTCTTATAATTTTACGTTCAAAAGCAATAAATCACATAGAATCAAACTGCACCCACCCACCTTTCTCTTAGGACTGTCCCGTGTCCTCTTCTACCGCCTGGTCTCACCTAGCGTGATTAGTTGCTAAGCAACGCTCTACGTTCTCGCAGCTTCTCGCCAATTATCTCATCTCGCGAGATTAGGGGTACACTCCTGATGAATGCCGGGATTGCAATGGTGGTCCTCTAGTGGCCGGGGAAAAAAATCGTAACAGGTTTTGAAGCAAAAACTCCAATATTCGCGCAATTTCTGATGTATGTTTGCCAAATCCAGATGTTGATTGGATTCTACTAGAGCTGGGGAAAGTAACTCGGAAATTGCAAGTCGCTGTAAACCTCGCGCCAACTCTGCCCCCCTCCCCACGTTTCTGTTTTGGCTCTAGCTGACTTCTTGCACTTGGACTTCTACTGGATGTTGAACGTTTGTAAGAGCCAGGATGTCTGACAGGGTGATGCCCGACGTGACTGCAGAGTCCATCAAGGTGATCGCGGAGTCGGTGGGGATTGGCCAGCTCCCTGACGAGGCGGCCTCGGCGCTGGCAGAAGACGCGACCTACCGGTTAAAACAGATAACACAGGTGGGGCAAAAATTATGAACTTGTGAAACAGCTGGTCTTAACGTTAGGTCATAGACTGTGCTTTGTAAGATGCTTCTCTAATATGAGCATTTCATTCATTAATTGCCTATTCTTTGTATAAAATGAAAGATTCTTGGTTTGTTTCAAAATACACCTGATAAGATGCGAACAGTCTGATCAAGTTGCCGAAGAAGGATAGACCTCCAGGTAATAAGATACTAGTACGCCGAAAAACACCGGATGATTGTCTGAAACATCTGACTGTTTCCAAAATCATATCCAGTTGCTTTAGTAACTGCTTTTTGGCAAGAATCTGGTTAAGTTATAGGTTAACCTACTTTTGTTATCATAATTTTCTAATATTTCACAGGAGGCAGTTAAGTTTATGCATCATGGGAAGAGGAGAAAACTCTCAACAGCTGACTTTGACAACGCTCTCAAGCTGAAAAATGTGGAGGTATGTAAGACTTAATTATTAAGACACGCTTCCACAACTTGCAGTTCAGGTGACACCAGTTTTCCCACAAGTCCCAGTCGGACACCACAAAAGCAAAACAAAGTTCATTATCCCAAAGACATCACACAAACTCCTGTTATCATGACATGTTTATACTTAATGATTCTTTCAATATAATATTAGTACTGTTGATTAGCCCTTGTAATGATTATGAAGTTGTATTGTAATGGCTTGTTAAATGAATAGAAATCTGATTACATAGGAAAGTATAGAAGTGATTTTATGAAGGCTAATTCTGTCTGTCATTTCCTACCAAGCCCCTGTATGGGTTCCATGCGGAAGAGCACATCCCGTTCCGGTTTGCGAGTGGCGGTGGGCGGGAGCTGCACTTCTATGAGGAAAAAGAGGTGGAGCTTGGTGACATCATCAACGCTCCTCTTCCCAGGATTCCCCTGGATGTCAACTTAAAAGGTGTGATTTTTTTCTCTCTATTTAACTTGTGGTTTAGTCTTCAGTGATCTATGATTAGTGATTTTTTTTAGAACAGGCCCAGTGCAGAACAATGCGGCAAGAACAGTCCGAACTGTCTGTAGCCGCCACGCATCAACTTATGATGCAAGCAAACAATTGATTCTTTATTGCTAACGGCAGTTTTAAAACGTTAACAAGTACACTTCTAAAAAGTTGTTAGTCAATGGTAAGCCTACATGTAAGAAGTCCATGCATCTGGTCTATAATGTGGAGCCTGCCTTTACAAGTTATGCAACAACAAAAAACAGTCACCCTGACACTGGAGAAATCTTGTTGGAGAGAGTTTTCATATCCTAGCTGTGAATTGATCCTGATCCTGAAACCTTTTCCCGTCCCTTTCAGCCCACTGGTTGGCCATTGAAGGAGTTCAGCCGTCCATTCCTGAGAACCCACCTCCAGGTGAGTATGTCTTTGTAGCTAATACAGTAATCATTCATTCAGTCATTCCTTTCCTTTCCATCCTTCACATGTATTCCTCGTTTGCACTCTCACTTACTCATTTGCTCACTCAATCATTCAAGTGGTAGATTGGTTGCTTATATCATCAGCAATTAATAACAACCTCGTAGAGTTGGGTTTGTTACTTGTATATCCAAGGAGGTTTTTAACCTCCTTGGTATATCCAAAAATAATTTCATCAGGTTGGTAGATCATGGGACATGACAGTTTTCTTTTACTCAACCAGTTTTTCAGCAGGTGAGAAAAACTGGTTGTGTAAAAGAAAACTCTTGTGTCCCTGGGTTTGAATAGTTAAGCATGTTATGAAACAAATGAATAAGAAAATTTTTCATATACTTTGACTAGTCCCCAAGGAGGACCAGCATGCAGCTGATAGGCCACCTGGGGTCACAGCAAAGCCCTCTGGGAAGGATGGGACCAAACCAGCTGGGAAGCCTGGCAAAGCTGAGGTCAAAGGTCTTCCATCAGAGGTCGCAGGGGTCAAGTTGAAGCCAGTGCTGACCCATGAACTATCAGTTGTAAGTTTACCATGTGCAAATTCAATCGTTAAGTAAGACAAGTGGAAAACAACACACTGGTGCATCCTATTCAGATTGCAATTTATTATGAATCATCTAAAAGTATCTTACATACATGACTTTTACATACTGATATCATCCACTTAGTATTTTTTTGTTCTCTCTTGTTCCAGGAGCAGCAGCTATACTACAGGGAAATCACTGAGGCCTGTGTTGGGTCCTGTGAGTCTAGAAGAGCGGTAAGTACAAAAAGATTTCATTCCTCATTTTTAAGCAGTGGCACTGATTTGTAGAACATTTGTTGTAATGTAGTACATACTGTTTCAATGTAGCCTTTGTTTACACAATCTATTGCTGGCTGGGGTTAATGACCCCCTCTGTAAAGCTGCCGCGAGCGCGATTTTAGGCTAGTTTTAATGTAAGCCTAGGAAACAATGGCTGCATTGTGCATTTTTACTGTTTGTTTCTAGGAGGCGCTTCAGAGCTTGGCCACTGATCCTGGTCTTCATCAGATGATTCCCAGGTTCAGCACATTTGTCTGTGAAGGGGTGAGTACCAAGTATTTGGCTTATCAATAAAGCTCATAGTGTGTTTCTTAGTTGTTGTGTAGTTCAAGATCATGACTAGAATATGGAAAATATGCAGACAGACAAACAGGCAAACTAAAAAATGGTACCGACCCACAAAAAGCTTTGTCAGTCGTCCTCACAAGGTTTCAACAATTCTGGCAACATCCTATCCTGTCACTCTGGTAACTCTGACCTTCGCTTCTTGTACTCTACAGTGAATGTGATCAGCATATGGAAAATGCATATTGTGAAAATATAGTCAAACAAGCAGACACACTGAAAACCATACCTCCCATTTCACATTTTTCATTTTATTTGTTTTGTGTCTGCTCATGCCTGTCCCCTGCCAGGTGCGTGTGAATGTTGTGCAGAGTAACCTCGCCCTGCTGATTTACCTGATGAGGATGGTCAAGGCACTGATGGACAACACAACCCTACATCTGGAGAAATATGTAAGTACTCAAAGTAGGAGAGCTGCAGTTTTGAGTAATTTCACAATGGGTTTCAAATAACTTTCATTAGTAAATAAGATGGCAGGTGCTGGTAGATGCTGTAGGTTTTGCAACAATGAGCTAAATTCTTCAAGATAAGGTTGAGCTTCAGGTCTAGGAACAAACTGCATGGTGCTTACTCTTATCGTAGATGTGAAGTGATTGATAGTCTATTATAAAAGACAGTTCAACCAATGATGGCATAAGAATTAGCAGTTTGACCATTGAGAGATTGACTACATGTCCTTCAAATGAATCAGATATTTGCATTTTTATGTTGTTTGTATTTGTATGTTTTGATAGAGGTGGGCTTGGCTTAGACTATTTAGCATAGTTATTTTGGGAGCTACAAAGAGGGAAACATATTGCATTTGCCAGCAATTGTCTGCTTTGTGATACATACTTGATATGTTTGCAGCTGCATGAGGTGATCCCAGCTGTAGCCACCTGCATCCTGAGTAAACAGCTGTGTCAGCGGCCTGACGTCGACAACCACTGGGCTCTGCGGGACTTCGCAGCCAGGCTCATGGGCAACATGTGCAGGTCAGAACAGTTTAGATGTTTGTTTGGAACCTTTGTTTAATTCATGAAGGCTCAAATTGGCTGGCAGGCTGCTTTTCATTGAGGTCAGGAGGGAAGAGGCAAAGGTCAGACAAAGTACATGTATATAACAGAGATACAGTCCAAATGAGTTTTATATTAAAGTCTATAAGATCTCAGTGGAGGTCAGACAGTGTTTGGAACAGCCATTCTAGCCATATATGGTTATGTAGCTGTTATGTTTTACTCCCTCTTGAAAACAGCATTTTTATGTGTCATCAGCATTTGTTGGCTTATTTATGTCAGTATTTTGAACCATAGATGACTATGGCCTCACAATCTTTTGTAAACCATGGTTGGGGGGAGGTTATGAGCAAAGGTATGTGTGTGGTTGGGATTATATTGCTGGTGTGTTACGCCGAACGGCGGTTATACCGGCTATATAGATACAGATTTGAAGATGTCTGATCAAGCTGACTATGAATTTTGAAAGGACAAAGTTTGGAAAGTTCTGAATATGTGACAGAAGATGGTAAATGGTACTGGTTAATGATACACTTGCTTGACTTAGTTTTGATATTCTAATGATAAAACTTCCGCATTTTCCACCCCTACAGAAATTTCAGCTCCAACATCAACAACATCCAGTCTCGTATGACAAAGACTTACACAAAGGTATGCAAAAAATCAGATCCTCAAATCATAAGGGAAAGTTACTGCTGATATTGTGGTATTATCATCTTTATTTATACCATGTAAGGCAATGATGAACAAGAAATCTTTCGTATTCTTTGATTTGAAATGTGAGTTGTTGTATGTGCTCCATTTTCAGATTTTACATGATGAGCAGAGTCATCTGGCAACAAGATATGGGGCCTTGGCAGGACTTGCAGAGATGGGGCATGATGTAAGTTTGACTTTCTTTTCCATTTTTATTGTAGTGTCTTTAAAACAAATGTGGATTTGCATAAACAGATTTTGTAAACAAAGTGCTTAAAATGTGGTCAGTTTATGCAACAATTGTATTAAGTGCAACATTTTTGGAAACCCCATGTGCTCAATTATACAGTAAAACCTGTACTAGTGACCACCTCTACATAAGGACCAGCTGGCCAACTCAATGTGTCCACTTTTTGGTGATCCCTTTGATAATTTACCCCATTGATATAATCATTAAGAACCTTGTCATAGTGACTACCTGTCCACATAGAACAGATTTTATCTGTTTCCTGAGTGGTCTTCTTGGGCAATTTTGACTGTACATTTGTACTTGCGTGACAGTATTTTCCACTTTTTTTTCACTTACACAGGTGGTAAAGTCACTCCTGATTCCTAAGCTGAAGGAAGAAGGAGAGAAAGTGAAGACGTTGATGGAGGGACCAGTGCACAACTCTGTGGATAAGACTGCAGCAGAACACATACGGGCACTGCTGTTGGTGGGTAGTGTAAATGCAGGAACTTTCGTGGTGGTTTAATGTTTGCGGTTTTCACTGCGAACTTAAAACAACTATGAACAGTTTTGCATGGCAGTAAGAGACTACAGTGCATGGTGCTACCGTCAATTTAAAACCACCGCCAAGTCCCTTTTCCTGCTACCGCAAAATTAAATCCCCGCAAACTTAAATGCATTTACAGTAGTGCTTGTGTGGTGCAGTGTTTAGAATTAGAGACCCTTCTTCTAAACTCGGAAATTGATAGCTACAGTCCCATGCATAGCATTGATTTTGGATTGTTTACCCTTTTGATAGAGATATTCTATACTACTTCTTACAGCTATTTGCAAAGATCCTTGAATACTGGTAACATGTTGCATGTACTTCAAATGTGAAAAGTCGCTATGAAAGTTTGTGCATAACTTGAACAATATCTTGTAACTGCCATTACATTGTGAAAAATAAGCATATATGATGCCAAATGTCTTATTGTATGATAAGCAGGAGTTTTGTTTCATTAGACAGTAGTATTTCCTCAACCACATTTGTGCAAAGGTGTTGCAAAAAAAGTCACAAGAAAATGTTTCTGTTTCAGAAACACTGTGCTCCAGTCTTAGCCAAGATCCGACCCGGCCCCGACAACCAGGAACAGTACAAGACAGACTTCGGCTACCTGGGTCCTCTCCTGTGTGCTCACGTGGTCAAGGCTCGTCAACAACAACAACAACAACAGCTCCAAGCTACCACCACCACTGCTGCAGCTGCCAGTGTTGTACAGAGACCAACCTTACAGATTCCACAGGTAAGGGTCCTAGGTTTATAGTTCATCCGTGTTGGTAAAATTCATTATTAAGAAGGACCCTTAAACTGCAATTTCCAATTATGATTATATCCAAAGTTTTGACTGTTTAGTTATTTGTGTGGGAAATTGCAGTTTAAAGATCCTTGTGTATGAGTAAGAGCGGAGTCATGTTTCTCATATCATTGTCATATGATTGCAAACTCAAGGAATGATGGGATAGCCATGTGTACATTGTACCAAATTCAGCTGTCTTGTTACTGAAAGGGCAATCTTACAGTCAGTTACAGCCCGCTTGAAAATGTTACGACATCAAGATCGTACAATGACCTGTGACCTACAAGGATCCTGCTCTTACTTGCTTTCAGTAAATTTTTGTCAGTCTTTTTCCCTGCCACTGACTTTATGTTTGATGGCATGTTCAAGTAACATACAATCTTTACAATGAAAAAACCTCTAAGTTATGCCTCTGGCTGTATTGATGCATGACGTTTGGCAGAAGCATCAACTGTTACAGAGCAATTTTGAATCTTTTAAATTTCTGCAAACAGCATACAAAGGCATACTTCTAACATTTTTATTAAGATAGCAAGAAAATAGTAGAAGTCTACAAGTAGTTTAATTCCCAGTGAGAACATCTAAAATGGCAAGATTTCACAAACTTAAAATCCAAAACATCTGTCATTCAATATTTTTGGCAAGATTTCACAAACTTATATAGGTAAGTTCTGTGAGAAGATATTGGTGAAAAGAAAATTTAGATGTTAAGTTCTTATAAGAATTGAACATTAACATTTATTAAGTATTTGGTGCCCTGCAATGATCCCAGTACCTTTTACTTTTATGTAACCACTTTATGGTTTATTGGCCACTTTTTCCTTACTTTAATTGTGTCCCAATTTTTGTTCAACTTACAGAAATCAGAATGGGTAAGTTGTTCACTTTTTTTGCCCAAACCAACAGTTGCTTGAAGGCTGGCAATACTTCATGAATCCAAAACACCCAGATGATTTGCTTCCAGCCATGATCAGCACTAACAGTGTGTCACAAGAACAATGTCACCCAATCAAACATTGCTTAGTTTGCAACAGCACAAATCTTAGGCTTTTCCTTCCTCTGCCAAACATGTTTCTTAACCTGTATCCTTTTAGCAGATCATTTTACAGAATTCATCCTCTTCTTTTGTGGTATCAATAGAAATGGCTACGTATGTGCAGTTTTCATGTACTGTAAACTGCTAAACTTTTGCAATGGTTTTATTCTTGCAATTTTTACAGTGACCTCTTGTCTGCATTGTAGGACTACTATAAATTGCTTCAGACTCGAATTTAAAACACGGTTAAAAATGCCTACTGCAAAATAAAACCAATACAAAAGTAAGTTATTTTAGTGTAGTGCACTACATTGTAAGATTCTATCTTCATGTTGCTTCTGTTTTTTCCAGGGACGAGCATCTGCAGTCCTGAGCGCGATGGCGGCACCCCGAACTCCGACCCCCCAGGCCACCACCCCCTCCCTCCTCACCATCTCCCGGCCCTCCACCCCTGCTAACCCCCCCTCTACCCCCACCACCCCCACCCCAGGTACCCCCAACCCTCAGACAAAATACATCATTGTTTCCACGACAAAGGTAACCGTTACCCCTTACATCTTGCGCTGGCTGCATGCACAGAAACAGAGCTGCTATACTGCATGGCTTATATAACTGTAGATTGGGAGTTGCATGCTTTATCTTCATGAAAATGCATGTGTCGCTGTTGCTAAATTTATTTCACTTGTTTGCAAATAGTGATCATGGAATAAAGCCAAAAGTATTTTATAATTCTACAAAAAAGTACATGTGTAGTGTATATATACAGTAATATTACTCCTGAGTGCTGTGTGTATGTCATAGTTTTACTAAAGCTCACCAACTAAAATGGGTATCCTCACTAGACACATAATTTGATATTTTGTAATCAGCCCGCAAATCTGGTATGTTAGTCCTAAGTGTGGTTATACTGATTAATAGAGCTACATGTATTTACAGATACAGAACAGTTGAACCATGAATGAGTTCCTTTTGTCCTTCCTGCAGGCGTCTACTTCTACTACCCTCCCTTCTACAAGTACCATCTCTAGTAGCGGTTTGGCCTCGAGCAGTTCGTCGGCTGCTTCTACGATCGTCAAATTCGTGTCTGCGGCACAAGGAAGTGCGAGTGGGGGAAGCGAACCACGAGTCCTCGCCCAGTTACCCTCGGGACAAAAATATGTTGTAGTTTCAGTTCCTTCGTCAGGTCAGACCACCACTACATCGCAGGGGAAGACACAAGCAGTGGTGGTGGTGAAATCTGAGGGTCAGGGGTCACAAGGTCAAGGGTCGATTGTTGGGGTGACCTCAGCAGCAGGGACTCTTGCGCAGTTAGCGACCAGTTCCAGCCAGGACGGCACAAAGGTGTCTTCTGTATCACAAAGTGGAGCGACTTCCAAACCTAACTCATGATTCTTCTTATCAGCCTATAAGTAATATTGTAAAAGTACTGGGCACTCAGAAGCTAATTATTAAAATAACTAACGGCAAATAGTAGATATCAAGAGAGCACTGCTGCAGATGGAAGACCAGAATATAAAATAGTTTACTTTATGTACTAGTACTCTTAGGGCATACAGGTACATATATCTGTAAACTCCTGATATGCAGATATCTGTAAACTTCTGGTATGAGATATACATAAGGTTGACTTAAAGAAATGATATGATGCTTTTCCTCTATGGAATTCTGAGCAATAATTTGATTGCATTTAGAGATACATGAATTGTTGTGTCCTTGCAAATGCTTTGCTTTTTTCATAGAAAGAACACTTATTAGTGTGAAGACATAAAATACTCTTGCTGTAAAAAGTCTGTAAAAGTAAAGTGTACTAACCAGGTTTTCTGTATTTCATACTTTTGTTCTTGTTACAGTTGAATATATACAGTACAAAGATAATCCGAAAGTACATCACACTATACCATAAAAAGAATACAACTTTTTGTGTATTGATACTGTGAAGAATATATATGTATATAAATACTTAAGTAGCAGTTTGAACTTTTTTTAATCATCTAAGGAATGCACAGAATTCCAACAGCACTTTTCATTTGATAGTAAGATATTAAGAACATAGTTTACTCAAGTGTACATCTGAAATTTCGAATGTAGTAATTTGCCATTTTCCCCCATAGAATGTTTTAACTTTTACAGCCAAAGTGTCCCTACGGACTGTGCTGAATATACAAGCTGTTTTTTGGAAGTGGAAAGAGAAGAGACTTTTCGTCTCCTATTTTTCCTGTTCCTTTTCTGTAGTACTGGGGGCTTTAAGTGATCAATGTTGTCCTTCAAAACCGTCCTGAAAACAGTAGTTCTTAAAAAGGTTCTACTTCTATAACAAATGTCATCAAATGTCCCAGAAAGCTTTTCAATAGGGGTTCCTTTGGATATATCAATTACCTTGCAGTTTTGAAAGTCGCCGAATTTGTCCAGTTCAATGATAAGCTTTTCTGAGAAACGGACTCGCTTCAGAGATTTGGACTGGGAGTCTGCTGTACACTTCAAAGAGGATCTCATTGGAACTATGCCTTCCTCACTTCCTTCGTCAGTTTCTTTGATACAAAGGTCCTTATCCCTGTCTACAAGTGTCTTGTTTTCTTGACTGCTTGGTAGCACAAAGTTGGCATTGCTGTCTACCTGTCCAGAACATCCTGCCAAGGTGCTGTCATATTTACTGTCTGTTGCCTGAGATGATGATGGCGGTGATGTCAGCAAGGAAGGATCATTTCCATTTCGGGTTAGGATGTTAAGAAAGTGTTGCTTAGACTGCAGTAACTTTTCTTCCGTCTTTTTGAGATGCTTCTCAAGGTCTGGGATTAAGGAATCTAAATCTGTAGGTTCTGTGGTGTTCACAGTGAATTGGAAGTCTTCATCAGCTGCTTGATGACGTTCTTGATTTGTGTCCTTGTTGCGATCCTCGGCGACGTCATAGCGAACCAGTCCGCCAGGCTGAACTGTGACCCGAGGGAACAGTTCCTCGACATTGTCCGAAAAGTAGTCCTCTTCTGATAATACTGTCTGTGTTTTTATGGTGCAAATATCAGACTCTAGTCTAGTAGTTTGCTGAATTTGTGTTGAAATTTTTGGCTTTTCGACATCTTTTCTACGTGTATCTGTACTCGGTGTATTGTCACTGAGACTTTGCTACGTGTATCTGTACTCGGTGTATTGTCACTGAGAATGAGTTCTGTTCTCTGATCACTGGTTTGATCCAAGGTCAGGTACGAGATTTCTTCAGTGTCTTCTTCGCACAGGATAAAGAACGCTTCTTCCTCGTCGTACAATGTTATCTCTGTGTACGTATATATCCTTGCAACAAATCTCTCTGTCGTAGCTGGTGTTGTAGACTCATCCCAACGCGTTTCTGTCTGATGGGCATTTACAGAAGCCTTTGTTTGGTCTTGGCTTGCAGCTTTGGTTTCATCTACAACATAGGAACAACTCCGGCTCTCAGTACATGTTGATTCTTTATCTCTGCATGGTTCCGTGGTATCATCAGAAAGTAAGTCATACACCTCTTCCGAAGCTGAGAGAAACTCCAGTTGCAAAGGACCGATCATTTTGTTGGGATCACTTCTCGTCTCCTCCATTGAGCACGTATTTCACGATGTCACTACTTCTGTTATTAAGTTTCGCCCGCACATCCAATAAGGTTATATCTGAGTGAATATAAAATCAACAGTGAAGACTTTGACACTCGATCAAGCATCATAAAAAGAACTTTTACGAAAACACAAAAACGTGTGACGTGGTATGGTCACATACATGTGACAATAATTTCAACGAGTACAGATTTTGATATTCACTGTCATGTGATCGAATCTAAAAGAGTCGAAAATTATAGTTTTTACCAAAGAATATATACAAATTATGCTCCTGGCAAATTTCTTTTACGTTTTGTGTGTTTTGTTGCCTTTCTTATCATGTTTTTTTTTTGTTTCCGAAAGCTTCCCGGCCGGGCTCGAGTTGGGAATTGGCTTAAAAGAGCATTGTTTCACCTCAATTGAGAATGACAAAAGAGCACACGTTGACCTACAGGAGCCTTCCCAGTACACGACATGGCCCCAGTTGATTTAGTCTTCAGATATGTATCGTATCTTACCTAATCTTTAATTGAATGCTTCAATACAAGGTTATGTCTACCACACTGAAGCCGGTAAAACCCATTATGTGGTGTAGGGAATGGAACTTAACCCTCAAACACCCGAGTGGGGTCCGTTTGGACCCCAGGCGTACATTTGGAAGTGCCATTTGAACATTTTTGATCTGAAGAAAAAATCCTTCCGTGACTTTGTTAGTCAATATGTCTTATACCTTCTCCTAAGTTTTCGCAAAGATTGGTACAATTATGTGGAAATTATGAAGAAAGTTTGTGTTCAGTCCCTCTGGGGTCCAAACGGACCCCAGCAAAAATGTACAGTTTTTAAAACAAACTTTGGAGGCTAACTCCTTAACCACTTATAGTATGACTACTAAACTTTCAGACGATAATAAGAATGTAATCCTTAATCATCACAAAAATTTCTGTGTCATCAACATGTAATGTGACGACATTATGACGTCATTTACCTAATCAGGGCGGCCATCTTGGATTTTGACCAATGACGTCATGAAATTAGCATAGATTAAAAATTTTAAGTCATGAAACTTACATTGAATTTCATAGAATTTAATTGTTGTCAGAAAACAGGTGTAGTTTACCAAGAAAACCTTGTTTAAATTGAAATTGTCAAATTTTGGCAAAAATATGCCTATTAGAATATGGTTGCCATGGCAACCCCCAAAAATGATAAACTTACTTTATTGACAAAAAACGTTTGCAAACAATATTTTTTGGTAAATTACCAAGTTTCGTAGCTTTAGCTCTAGCCGTTCATGAGTTATGCGACATAAATGTTGCTGAGGGCCTCAAAATTCCCCTATCTGGTCAGAATAGGTTTAGTCCAAAACGTGGTCCTTCTGAACTTTTGCATAAATTATGATAATGAGTTGGAATTAGCAACACATTAACATCTCAAAATCTTCCTCTTACATTGACGAAGCAATGTTTATACAATGATCGCCGATAAGAAATGGTACTGAGATTTTATGAACAAAACATTTTGGGGTCCGTTTGGACCCCACTCGGTCATTTTAGTCGCAAAAAAAGGTCGGGTGCTTGAGGGTTAACGTGCACGTGTGACCCTGGCTGTACCCTAACCTTGACTCCTGGGATAGCTGCATTCTTTCCTCGCTTATTTACACTTCGATGTAAAATGCTTAGAACAATGTTTTTTTTAAATCTCACTCAGTGTTTGACCAAAACATATACTAGTACATATATTAGTTAAAGGTGCATGCACTCAACAGAAGTGGCGGTCATATCAAGATTAGGGTATGTTTACAAACTAGAAGACAAAAAACGGAACCTCACCTCGTTGAATGTGCACATGATATGCTACGGCAAACATGCTTTTGCAGGTCCAAAGTAAGTCGCCATGGCCATCTTCGGTTCGTCAGTTTTCTCGCAAAACGTAACGTTTTTTGATGAACATGGATTGCGTCCAGAGACTCTGTGTTTTCCACCAGGCTTTCTCACTCTGGACATTTAAATGTGTCCTCGAAAAACAGACGCGGCCGGTAGGAAGGAACTTGTCCGACCACTTTTTCCGCGACCTGCTACGACCTTACCCTGAAGGCAAACTTTTCGCAAAACATGCACTTTAAAGTCAACGCATGTTATTGAGTGCACATGAAGCCTTGTCGTGGTTTGCCTTTCAAAGTGACAAAGGAAACCGTCTATTTGAGCTCTTTACAATACTTGTGCTGACCGTTGTTACTGGCTAGCATGCGATGTACCCTGAGGGAATGAAGAGCAAGTCAAGCTGAGGAGGATTCTAAGAAGCCTTCATCTGACTGAATCTTGTGACGTCATACTTTAAAAGGTGACTGACGCCTGTAGATTTACGGGAATATGGTGTGTTCCATTTTCTGCACAAGAACTCCCAGTATGAAATTATCTCAGCCTCTATTCTTAACCTTAATTAAACAGTGGCATTAAATTGAAATAACATACACTGCCCCCTCGCGATATTTCAAGAGAGAGCACCTTACCTGTTTCTGATAGTGATGTAGTTATATATACCTGAGGAAATGTGTACGGTCGGTAGGGGGCAATAGATGTAGTTGTTGAGCGAAGGCGAATTTCCACTGAAGGCCAATTGCTAGAAGATGTGTCCAGCACGTTCTATCTTTTGTCTAGCTCTGTCTATCTGCTTGTGTTCCCGGATATTTGTGTTTAGTAAAATGATTATTAGAAAACCTCCGGATGGATTGTGATGATGCTTGATAGGTGATCGGTATTTGCTTGAGCCTCGATGCTGGCGGATATCATTGGTACTGCAGGCCGCAGAAATTCTTTTCTTTGTACTTTTTGTTCTAGACATGCTATAGTCTTGATTCTTTTGTGTCAGATAGTTTTTTTTTATGTCAGGAAGAAGTGATGTAGGTTCGGACCCCGTAGTTTTTATTTACTTGTCTCGGTATCTCCGGATGCCATTTTGGACGTAGAAAACAACGTTAACAGAACAAGCAAGATACGGAGACAAGGGAAACTTCCAATAATTAGCATATCTAATTTTGTGGTATTCAAGGGAGTTTCACTAAGCGATTAGATAATACTGCCTTCATAATAGATTATGACGGCAGTATTTGTAACGTACTTTTGTATTTGTCTTTGAATCCTACTCTCCAAGCAGAGGTTGAATCGCGCAGATTTAGTAGTAGTCGGAAAAATTACACGGGCGCTCTTCTTGCGAAGATTGCTGCGCGATTTAACCTCTGCTTGGAGAGTGTTTGAATCCTGCTTACTATATATATTGCCAATCCACACAATCTCTGCTCTTCGGGTGGTACAGTCGAATCAACGCTTTGACAGAAACCTGTTAAAACACAAATCCACTCAACAAACGGGTTGTGACTGTTTTTTACATTCCGAAAGTGCGTCAGAAGACCTCAGAAGTTCGACACCAACTTTCCCAGATGATCTATTCCATTCCCACATGTTTCAGTTCAGTCCAGCCTAACTCTGTGTGTGAGCTCAAGTCTTCATGAATTCTTCAAAGGCGAATCAAGGGCTACTTTAAACCGGTAGTACCGTATATTCGAATTCCCTTGGTTTTCTACTGACTTCGTGGTAAACCGTGAGTGCCCTTTCGGTCATTGTCTAATGAGATTGGCATATGTAAAACCTCAAGTCAGTCATGATGACTTGCATCAGGATATCTTGTTACAATGTTCTCTCGGTCACCCCATGATTGAATACCCACCTACATAATATGTCTGCTAAACAATGTTCTTTCGGTCATGTATTGAATCGGCGTATATCAATCTTCTGAAGTCAGCATGACATACCCGAATATCTAGTTACACAGTTCTCCATGATGATTCTGTGTCATGGGGTCAACGTTCTCTCGAACGAGAGATCGCTGACCCCATGACACAGCTTTTCTTCCCTTTTCAGTTTATACTGTGGTATATGTAACAACAGTAGCATAGATTTTTATTTATCGTTTCATTGCCGCTTTTACTTTATGCCTTATTCAGACATCTGATAGTCATTTTCTGTGAGAAACGTTTACATCTAGATGTTCACATTTAAAGAAATTACACACATAACGTTACATACATGAGATTGTACAATATGAGCGATCAAAACATTAAAACAAGGTCATTGTTTTTGATACTTTTTCTACATCATAAGATAAATCAACCTTATCACCTTATCGATATTTACGAAGAAAATTCTAAAAAAATACTTCCTTCTAAAAATCATCTATAAATGTAGTAGTTGATTCATCATCATAATATACATATTGTCTCTTGATACTCAGAATATTTCCACCATTCCTTGAACAACTGACATGTAATTTACGACACAGACGATGGACATGTATCAGGTCAGGAGTTTATCAAATGGCGTGCTATGTTTACTGTAGCTCTGAAGTGTGGTACGTTTTGGTTTACATTCCATGTCGCCATGCTGTACAACACTGCACGGGATTAATGGTCCACCTACAGCAGGTCAGGTAACATTCCCTAATGCCTGTGTAAACTGTGTTGTCGTTGGGTATTTAGACGGTATCAAAGTAACATCGTTCGGCAGTCAGATACACTGCTGTACCCCTCCCCGTGTACATTGTTTCAAAATGGTCACTTCGAATCTTGACTGAGTTATTGCCCAATTTAAAGAGCACTATCGTTTTATTTAAAGCTATCTTGTGTGTTAATACTTAACTTGTCGTTTCAAAAGAAACCTAAATGCTAATAACCCCCGTCAAAACGGACATACTGTAATTAGTCTATGTGTTTGTTTGTCTTGGTATGTGCGTGTCGACAGTTGCAGGACCTACAGCAGAAATGGTGTAGTAGGATATTTGGAGATTTTGAAGTCTGGTCTAGCCCTGGTCCAATGTTATAGACAGACAGCGAATGATAACCCGCGAGTGGAGTATTGGTTGATGACGTATTCTCCAAGCAGAGGTTATGTCGATGGATAGTAGCGGCCGGGATTTCTTGTCAGCCCCCACCATCCATTCCCCACCCCTACCGACAGAAACCTCTGAGTGGACAAGTGATGACTCAGGTTAGACGGAACACTTTTCTCCATTTCTGGATACACTTAACTTGTTTGCAATTATAAATAAAAGTACTGTCTTTCTATGTTTGTTTTGAAGCCAAGTCTTCCAGATTGTCCAAGGCTTTCCTTAGCCTGGGTATCAGTCTTGTTGGTTTACCGGGGTTCCCACACTGCCGGAGTATGGGAGCCCAGGACCCTGATAGACTATCCATGATACTCATGATCAGGTTAGGCTTTTCTTGCCTTAGCTAATAGCCAGAACAGATATCGGTAGCCCTAAAGCTAACCCCCTGAACCAACAAGTGACAGATGGCATCAACAGAACGATGTTCCGTCAGAAGTTCCGTGCTGAAGTGTAGAGGATGTCAAAAACAACGTTATTCTTACGTCAGCCGTTTCCCTATACAACTATTTTTACCATAATATGACGGCGGATTTTCGTGTCCACCATCTGAAATAACATACGAATGTTGGAACTAGACTAAACAACACTGTGAACGAACGCGGATGATTCTAAACAGACATCATGTTTTATCTGCTTACATAGATGATAAGATATAATGTATAATTCAGATTGCAGTCATTTGAGTACGATGAGTTTCATTTCTCATAATCTGACATGAATTGCTATTAGCACAAGCCGAACCGTTTAGCGAGCGCACAATAATAGCGGAGACCGAAACACAAACCTGTTGTACGTTGTGTCAATATTGTTGACATTTCACCGGGTATGTTTGTTTCAAGGTTGGGTGAACGTACGTACGGTCGTTGTCTGACTTAACGGGACACCTCACTTTGCCCTTAACACTTCTTCACACCTGGAGTTGCCTTAGAAAGGAGCTAAAATGTTTAAGGATTTTTTTTCTTCAAAATTTCAAAAGCTTCGATCTTTTTGAGTGGCTGTTAATTTTGTTAATCTGAAGTCGAATAAGTTTTAGAGTGTTTTGCTTACTGTTTTTTTTTTTAATCCGATTTGACAGAAACTTTGAACATGGTTTGAAGAAGAATTCAAGACAGGTGGCATAATGGGTTCAATGACCGAGATGTCATAGACCTTTCTGTGTAATATAATACTTAGTAGTCTAACCATGAAATCAGGGCATATACAGTAGGAGCATGCCGACCCATGTGACAGAGCCTGATGCTCCAGGATATAAATATCTCACACCATGGCAGATCCATATCATTAATACATTAGGAGATGGCCTGAATCTATTCAGGATCGTGCCAATGTAGATATAGGGGAGAACGAATTATATTTCCAGCAATCCAAAAAGTGGATATCTTATCAGCATTAAAGTTTTGATTTGAACTCTTATTAGCTCACCTGTAAGTCAGGTATTTTTGTTGGTGTGTGCTAAGTATGACCTACACTGTACCCTTCCAGTATAAAAGTTAATGGTAAAGCGATGTATTGTATACTTGTCTAGTTCAAGACGATTTATAACTTTATAGGTAGCGTTTATG